>NC_133619.1:518195411-518265411 GCF_048593235.1 Sminthopsis crassicaudata
ATTTCAGGGATATCAGTGTTATTCTAGAAGCGTCATACTAGATTATCTTTGTTTTCTTTTAACCTTGCTACGTGAATACTTTTGGTATTATACAATCTTGATGATGTCTTTGATATCATTTCTTACCTGCAGGCTTTCACTGGTAAGATTGCCCGCTCATGCTCATTATCTATTGTTTCATTGCTCCTTGGGACATCTATAATTGTGCGTGTGGGTGTTTTTCCTTTTTCTTCTGAGATTCAGGTGTTTCATGAATTTCAGCTTTGTGGTAAAATTTTGAATGAAGAAATATATAGTAAGCCCCTTATGCCTAGCACCATGCTAAACACTGGGGATATAAAAACAAAACAGACAATCCTGACCTCAAGGAACTTACATCCCGAGAGGAAGAGACAATACATGTCCACGGAAGAGTATTTGGTCTAAGGATGCAAGTGGAGCAATAAAACACTCATTTGACATTTCCTTTCCAGAAGGAATATCGGTATTGATTTGATTATGATTCTTAGACCAAGAGATGGGGGTGGGTGGGAAGGGAACAGACACTACCAGAAATTCAGAAAACTTCTGGGATGAAAGTATATAGCTGATTTTTGAGCCAGTTAGATATAATGAGATCTTACTGTTGTTCAATCGTTTTTCAGTCCTGTCTGACTCTTCATGACCCCGATTTGGAGTTTTCTTGGCAGAGATAATGGAGTGGTTTGCCATTTCCTTCTCAGGCTCCTTTTACAGATGAAGGAACTGAGGCAGAATTAATGACTTGTCCAGGGTCAAGCAGTCAGTAAGCTTCTGAGGCCAGGAAAATGAGTCCTCCTGACTTTAGGCCCAGCACTCTATGTACTGGACCACCTAGCAGCTCCAAGATTTCACTACTACACGATATGGTTCTAGACTCTATTTTAAATAATCTAAGATCATATTAACTGCCATTTATAACTGGTGATTCAAATGAACCTTACAGTTTATCTAGACTCCCAGATTTTCTCCAGATAAAATCTTCCTTTGTCAGGTCTCCCCTAAGCCAGAGTTGTACAGTTGGACATTACATATATCTCTATTAAACTTTAGCTTTAGGGAGAATATGATACAGGTTCAAATCCTGCCTCTAATATCAGCTGACTCTGAGAAAATCTCAATCAACTTTTCAATCTCCCCATATCCCACTGGAAGCTCCTGTCTCCCATTCCTCCCTCTTCCTCCCTGCTCCGGCCAACTCTAAACTATAAAATAGTTTCTCATCTGCTTTGGTAACATAATGACATCACAAGATCAGAGCAAAAAAGGAAATTTTATTGTTCTTCTTAGTTTTAACCTGCTAATTTAATAAAAAATACTGTTTTCAAATTCTTATTGTCAGCCAATGTATGTCTTTTAGTTCAACATCATTTTCAAATTATGATTGAAATTATGATTGTTTTTTCCACACCCTCAGTGTCATTCATTATTCATGTCATGGATATACATATATATATATATATAAAATAAAATATAAATATAAACATTTATATTTATAAATATATACTATAAATATAAATCTATACAAACTCTTTCTATATATATAAATATAAAATGAAACTGGGCCTAAAATAGATGTATGTAATGCATTACTTTTAATCTCTCTTCAAGTTAATATCAATCCTTAATATAGCCAGGTAGATTTGAATCTGCTTGAACTGCCATAATCACAGATTAGCTGTGTTGTGATTGACTTTGTCAAACACCTCAGGGAAATCGCCTTATGCTTTGTCTATCTTGTTCCTCTAATCAATCAATCTTATTTTTAAAAAAAAAAAGTTAGTTTGACATAACTTGTTCGGAGTGAACCCATAGTGGTTCCTAGTAATCACTGTTTCCTTTTTTAAATGCTCACAAATTGTTCATTTAATAATTCATTCTAGAGTTTTACCTCGTTTAAATTAGCCTCTTTCTTTCTTTTTTTTTTTCTTCTAAACATAATTCCACATTTATCATGCTGCACAAGAAAAATCAGATCAAAAGGGGAAAAAAGAAAAAGAAAAAAGCAAGTAAGCAAACAACAACTACAAAGGTGAAAATACTATGTTGTAATTCACATTCAATCTCCACAGTCCTTTCTGAATGCAGATGGCACTTTCCATCACATGTCTATTGGAATTGCCTTGAATAACCTCATTGTTGAGAAGTTCATCACAGTTGATCATCACATCTTGTTGTTGCTTGGTACAATTCTCTCTTGGTTCTACTCTACTTACATCAATTCATGTAACTCTGTCCAGGCTTTTCTGAAGTCAGCGTTCTGGTGATTTGTTATAAAGCAATACTATTCCATAATATTCATATACTATAACTTATTCAGCTATTCCCCAACTGATGGGCATCCACTCAGTTTCCTTGCCAAAGGGCAAGCTATACAAAAAGGGCAGCTATAAACATTTTTTGCTCATATCCTTTCCCCTCTTTTAGGATTTCTTTGGGATACAGACCTAGTAGAAACACTGCTGGATCAAAGGATGTGCACAGTTTTACAGCCCTTTGGTCACAGTTTCAAATTGTTCTCCAGAATGATTGGATCAGTTCACAGCTCCACCAACAATGTATTAGTGTCTCAGTTTTCTCACATCCCCTTGAACATTTATCATTAGCTTTTCCTGTCATTATAGCCTGAGAGGCATAAAGTAGTACCTCAGAATTGTCTTAATTTGCATTTCTCTAATCAATAGTGATTTAGAACATTTTTTATATGACTAGAGATTACTTTCATTATTCTATAGTTTAGGGTATAATTTCTCCTTTTAAAATATTGATACTTCACTTTCTATCTCTAATTTTCCCATTCTTCTTCCTTCTCCACAGTCTATATTGATTTTATAAGGATGAGTTAGTCAACACTTATTGATTGCCTATTATGTGCTAGATCCTGTGCTAAGCACTGGGAATACAAAGAATGGCAAAAATGTGTGTAGTCTCAGTATGATAACAGTAAAACATGAACAAAATGTTTATTATTGTGAAGATATCCAGGTTTTTGAATCTGCTATATGACAGGTCTATCTCCTTTTCTGGTCATATAAATCCTTGATGATAATTTTTATATTACCTTTTATATGAAAATGTTTAATTCAGACTTAATAAAAAAGGCTTTACTAAATATGAAGTGGGGAGAAATGGGAGAAATCTAGTATTCTGGAAAGAGAATTTTAATTTAGTCAATAACTGTGGGTAAGCAGCTAGGTGGTACATAAAGTGCTGGACCCACAGTTAGGAAGATCTGAGTTGAAATCCAGCCTTAGATACTTACTAGCTGTGTCACCTTGGGAAAGTCATTTTATCCCTGTTTGCCTTAGTTTCTTCATGTAGAAAATGGAGATGATGATGATAGCTGCTACTTCCCAGAAATATCGTGGGGATAAAAAGAGATAATATTTGTGAAGTGAATTAAGACCATATAAATACTTATTGTTATTATTATTGTGGATTTGATGAACTCACATACAAGAAAACTTTGAGGTCTTTCACGGTTCTGGTTGCCCTTCTTTGGATACTCTCCAGAGTATTTAACTTTCATTTATTCATTCAACAAACACTTTTTATTAAATAACAATCATGCACAAAGCATTGCAAAAGATAGTTGGGTATGTACAAAAGTGAGGTGACAGAATTCCTGCCCTCATAAAGCTTAAAATCTAGCAGTAGATGAGACATCAGGAGTGATGACCAAGATGACTATAATCTGCCTACTAGGTTGATGTTTTGTTGTTTGACCTTCATTCTCAAAGAGGACTATGATATCAGTCAATTAGATTTAAGTGAGGGAGGGTGGTGCAAGGTCACCAGCCTCATTTTCTCTTCTAGAGCCATCTGGATTCAGTGAGAAGATATAAATCAGGACAACTGGAGATGGCTCCCAATGCAGTGGGAGTCTTTCCCTTATTATGTACAAAAATCAACTCCTAGTGCTAGGGATAGAAAGCCATGAGAACAACAGAATAGCCCCTTGACCTCAAGGAGCTCACAGAAATGCAAGTAAGATGTTAGCAATGCATTATAGAGTTACACACAGTGCTAGTCTAGGTTTAAGGGGGAAGATCATTACAAACAAAAACCCTTTAATGATTCCTTATTGCCTCCTTAGCCTGGCATTCAAGGCCCTTTAAGATCTGCCCCTTTCCCATTTCCTTCTATTCCACTCCACATCTCCTGTACTCTATATATCAACCATGCTGCCTGATTTTCTTCTAAAATCTCAAACATTTTCTGTATTTTTCCTCTTCCAAGCCTTTGTTCATGTTATTTCTTCTATGGGATTGTCCTCCCAATCCCGTCCAAATCTCCACCTGTCCAAATCCTCACTAGCCTTCAAGACTGATAACAAAACCCCCCTCCTCCAGGAACTCTTCCCAGGTTTTTCCAGTGCAGAGGAGGATGATAGGACCATAGATTTAGATTTTAATTTAAATTAAATTATTAAAATTCTTTAACTCAAGGATCATTTAGTCTAATCTCCTTATTTTATAGATGAAGAAACGGAGCCCCATAGAGAATGAATGATTTGTTCAAGGCCATATAAGATAGGCTATTTTTAAGAAAGAAGAGCCATTTTTTGGTAACATTCTTAGAATATAACTTTTTCAGTGAGGTCACTTATATTTTACATATACATATTGTGTGATAAATATTTTTTTAACTGATGAGATTCTATCTCAATCTGTGTGCTGGTTTATGGATTTTTTTTTATTTGTTTTAGGTATACAAGTTAATACAATATGGTTGAAAAACAAGATAATTATTGATGTTTTCCATTAGATTCTTATTCTAATTTGTATGTATGACCTGAGAATGAGGGGGTAAAGGGCTCCTAGAGTCTTTTTCTATTGGTACCTAAGTACAGGGGACTTCCTTGTACTTTATAGTACATCATTATTGTTATTATAGTAATCACTATTGATATCTCACCTACCAATAGATTTTAAGCTTTATAAGGGCAGGAATTCTATCGCCTAAATTTTGTACATATCCAACCATCTATTGCAATGCTTTATGCATGAATGGTACTTAATATAAATGTTTGTTGAATGAATAAATGAAAGTCAAATACTTGAGAGTATCCAAAGAGGGTAATGGTAAGAAAAGCCTGGGCATGAGGGTTTACTAGTGGGGGGTTGGTGCTTTGGGTGAGGAGGGGGAAGTGTGAGAACTCTAGTCTGAAGAAAGGATTGAGTACACAAGGGGATTTTTGGTGTTGGTTTGGCTGAAGAAATCCTTTAGTTCAGATCTTGAAATGCTGAATAGCCTCCAAGTTGAGAGGTCTCTTACTTCTGTCTAGCCATATATGATCTTCCCAAAGCCCTGGGATCAAACCTCTCTTAAGGACATAACTCTAAAGCACCGTTTCTCCAATTCATATTAGCTGGGAGTTTGCTTTCTCTTGTCTAGTAACAGCCATTATGGTTTATTGACCATAAGCAGTAGAAGAGCTGAGTAGATTTCCTCTGGAGAAAGGAAACTCCCATTTCTCACATTAATTGACCCATTAAGTCCCTTACCCCAACTATTGTGGGGATGATTTTATTTATGGTTCATAAGTCTCAAAAGGGGATGGGCTAGTAAAAAGGCTATTTAATGTATATTATAAATCATCTTTGGGACAAGTATGGCACAGAAAGAAATGCTAAACATAGAAAAATTACAGTTTACATTAACATAATTTACAGAATATAGCAAGTTAACTCATAGTTACAGATACATTTGGTGGGAAACTTTATATTTAAGCTTTATTTAGGACATAAAACTGTTTTGTAATGCTGATTATTAGGTCTTTTACATTTCATCTTGGCACTGCACTGTCCAAACACTCTGCTAGTGAAATATCCAGACTTGAGTTGGTCCTCTTATTCAAATGTGGAACCTTTTCCTGTCTCAGCCAGGTCATTGTAGTTGCTGCACCACAATGTCTCCAAGGACATTTAGACCCTTTAGAACTCAAATCAGTGTCTCTCTTGGATACACCTTCCTAGGATATTCATTTGCCAAAAATTAGGAAAAGAAGCCAGAGTAACCATGTGTTCTTGACTGAATAGAAGCCAGATGAGAGGACGGATAAGTTGTATCTTCCACTCCCAACTTTCAGCAAACTGGTTGGTCTAGGTCAGCAGCCAAGTGGGAGACTCTTTATTACTTCCCATTACAAACTTCTTAGACATTCGTGTCTGAAAGCTATGATTCTAAAATTCCTACGTTATTGACTAGAGACAACCAGAAGATGTTTGCTCACTCTCTGGATCCATCAGGAAGAATAAATTAGGGGCAGCCAGTGCAGTGGATAGAGCACCAGCCCTGAAGTCAGGAGGAGCTGAGTTCAAAGCTGGCCTCAAACACTTAACACATCCTAGCTGTGTGACCCTGGGCAAGTCACTTAACCCCAATTACCTCAGCAAGAAAAAAAAAGTATATTAGAGCGTGTTCCATCCTTCATGCTTGTGTTGACAACTCATCCTTGCGTTGTATTATCTGTGTACTTATCTCTCTTATTAAATGGTAAGCTTCTTTTTTTAATTTAATTTTTATTTTATTTTATAATTATAACTTTTTTTGACAGTACATATGCATGGGTAATTTTTTATAACATTATCCCTTGCACTTACTTCTATTCAGATTTTTTCCCTTCCTCCCCCAACCCCCTCCCCCAGATGGCAGGCAGTCTTATACATGTTAAATATATTACAGTATATTCTAGATACAATATATGTGTATAGAACCGAATTTCTTGTTGCACAGGAAGAATTGGATTCAGAAGGTAAAAATAACAGTTTACACTAATTTCCCAGTGTTCCTTTTCTGGATGTAGCTGATTCTGTCCATCATTAATCAATTGGAATTGGATTAGTGCTTCTCTATGTTGAAGATATCCACTTCCATCAGAATACATCCTCATACAGTATTGTTGTTGAAGTGTATAGTGATCTCCTGGTTCTGTTCATTTCACTCAGCATCAGTTGATGAAAGTCTCTCCAAGCCTCTCTGTATTCCTCCTGCTGGTCATTTCTTACAGAGCAATAATATTCCATAACATTCATATACCATAGTTTACCCAACCATTCCCCAATTGATGGACATCCATTCATCTTCCAGCTTCTAGCCACTATGAAAAGGGCTGCCACAAATAATGGTAAGCTTCTTGAAGACAGTCTTCAAACATTTAATAAGCAATCATCTTGTGCCCAGAATTGTACTTCCACAGAAAGAGCATTGGACTAAGGAGACCTGGATTCAAGTCTTGATTTTGACTTGACTATGGTCAAGTGTTTTACCTTTACCTTTCTGCCTCAATTTCTTCATCTGTAAAATGCATACAAGAATATGTTCACTCCTTCCCCTATATTCTTTTGCAAAGAAATCCCTTGGTGAGCTAGATAAATGGAGGTTATGTATTAGGAACAATATGGTATTGTGGGTGGAGAGAAGAGAAGACTGGCTTTGGAGTAAGGGAAACAGGTTCAAGCTGGGCCTCTGGCACAAGCTGGCTGTGTGCCTTAGGCAATACTGTAAGTTAAAGAGGTGTGTTATTGATCTCTGGTGTCCTAGTGAGGTTTCTGGCTCTTCCATGAAGCCTTTGATTACCTTATCTAGATAACTTTCCTTTATAATGCTTATTTTCAAAATTTCTCATCTGGTCCTTGGAGAATTTGGCTGTTATTGTTATTTAATGGTGTGTGTGAGACTGTGGTGGACCAGTTAAGAGTCAGGACCAGGAGATCTCAGTTGGAGTCCTTGTACTCTTAACACTTACAAAGTGTGATGGGAAGATTTTTTTTGCCTCACTTTCTTTATCTCTAATTATACACACTATATATATATATATATATATATATATATATATATATATATGGTAAATGTGTCTATATACACATATGTATATATGTATATACATGACATTTTTGTTTTCTCATCTGTAATATATATATATATACTTACATATACATTTGTGAATTTATATACACACATATACACATTATAATGTCTCTATAGGTTATCTATCATCACTTATCTATTTGATCATTCTATCTGTTTGATCTCTCTCTGTCTGATCAATCTTTTCCCTGTCTATCTGTTTAATCTCTCTCTCTACCTACCTGTCTGATTTCTGTCTCTCCCCCCCTCTCTTGCTCTCTTCCTCTTCCTCTGTCTCTCTCAATCTCTGTCTCTTCTCTGTCTCTGTCTCTACCTCTCTCTTTCTGTTTCTCCCTTTGTCTCTGTCTCTCAATCTCTGTCTCTTCTCTGTCTCTGTCTCTACCTCTCTCTTTCTGTTTCTCCCTTTCTCTGTCTCTGTCTCTCTCAATCTCTGCCTCTTCTCAGTCTCTCTTTGTCTCTCTCCCATGTCTCTCTAATAGAATGGCTTCGGGTCAGGATTATATGCTGTCTAATCTCCTGCAACACTAAACTCAATACTTGTGGTAGGGACTCTATGAGTTTCTAGAAGGGAAAGGAAATGACTCTGGTATAAAGGGAGTCCTGCACAAACAATCAGGGCACAGGGCTATTGGCAAGTCACCTCAGGATCTGTTTCCTCATTTATATCTATAACTATATAATAGTCCTTATACGAGTTACCCCACAGGCTAGTTTGAAGAATTATTTTGGAAATCTTGAAGTGTCCTGGACCTAGAATCAGAAAGGCCTGACTTCTCATCAGGCCCCAGGTGCTTTGTACCTATGAGACACTAGGCAGTTTCCTCAGTTTCCTCATCTGTATAATGGAGCTAATAATAATACCTACCTCTCCTGAATAGGCAAGCATCAAATAATCTAATAATTGTAAAGAGTTTCGCACAATGTCTGGTACCTATTAAGAACTGTATAAACGTTAGATATTATTATTGTGGTCACATATTCTAGTGGGATGGAAAGGATGCTGGATCTGGCATCGAAGGTCCTGAGTTCCAGTCCTGACTGACATTTACTAGCTGTGTGCCTTTGGGCACACTATTAGTGTTTCTGGCATCTCATCACCCTCTTTCATGGAGTGGAGCAGAATGAAATAACTTCTAAGGTCCCTTCTGGCTTGAGTCTGGGATTCCTTTATTATTTCCTCACTTATAAAATGAGGAGATTGGACCTGATGATCCCTAACATCTTTCCAATTATAATAGCAGCATGGAGGGAGAACAGGAGTTGTGGTTGATCAGAGCAGTTGATAGGGGCCCAGGCTTCCAAGGAGGAAGCACAATGCACCTGAGAGCCAGAGGGATCTCAATTGGAAGTCCTGGATTCAAATCTTGCCGCTGGTGCTTTTCACCAGGGGAGCTTGGCAAGTCACTTGGTAAGTCAGTTTCCTCATCTGGAAAAGAGGGGGTTTGGGCTATCGGGCTTCTGAGAGCCTCTGGAGGTCTGTTCCCAAGGTCTGGCCTTTGGGTCAGCAGGGGTTGGTGGAGGTCCACAATCGGGGAGCCGGGCTGGGGAGAGGACACGCCCTTCTTTAGTCAGGGCTGAGCCTCTTTAACCCCCTTTGGGTGGGAAGCAACCCTTTCCTCCTGACCTTGTTTCTTGTTGGCTCAGCTTGCTCCTGCTAACAAGCTGAGCAAGCCTGGAAGCTGCTGCCTCGGCTCTGACGTGCTGACTCAGCTCTGTGGCTCCCACTTTATTTGAACAAGCCGAGTTAATTGCTCTCTAGCTCCAGGCTGGATCAGCGTGTGGCTTGGGGGCATAGCTGCCCCTCCTCCTTCCCTGGGATTTGGGGAGGAGAATGGTCCAGCCTTCCCTGGCCCCCTCCTCCTCAGAGCCCCTAGGGGGAGGGGGCTGTCTGGGAGGAGACAAGGTCAGGGAATGAGACCCTAGGTCAGGGAGAAACTTGTTGCCCGGGAGACTGGAAAGTGCTGCCATTCTGGTACACTGGTATTTAATCTGCCCCAGACTTGCTCTTTTCCAAAGCTGGCACTCATGATCAGGGAGGATGCTACCAGGCAGGAGGATCCGGCCCTCCGGGAAGCTGGGTAATACCCGGACTCTTGGCCCTCAGGATTGTGGCAAGGGATAGGGCAGTGAGGGCTGAGGGGCTCTATGGGGGTGCATGTGGGGGGTGGGGCATCAGGCTGAGAATTTCTGGGAGGAGATGGTGTGAGACCGAGGGAACATCGTGAAGAAAGGCGGCAATGGGATTGGTGGGGAGAGGAACAGAAGGTAGTAATGGATCACTTGGCGTAAGGAGATGAGTCAAGAGGCCTTCTCTGCGCTTTAGCCTCCTCAGCCAGGAAAAAAGAGATTGGACAAGATGATTTAGTGTTCTCACACTCTCTTGCCATTTGATAGCAGTGTAGTTTTAGAGCTGGAAAGGACCTTCGATGTCCAACTTTCTTATTTTACAGATGGGGAAACTGATGCTCAGAAAGATCAAGTGATTTCCCAGGATCACATAGCTAGGAAGTGGGAGAGCCAGATTCAGACCCAGCTCTGCCTACCCCCAATTGGGGATGCTTTTCAATATGGCATTACTTCCAAAGACCCTTTTCTGTCCTCATCATTATAGGTCTGTGGAGCAATAAAGAAAGTCTGAGGAGGCTAGGAGAGCTCCTTAAATCCCCTACCTTTATGTCCTCTTAATTACAACTTCCTTTTTGGGGCCCAAGGACTTCTGGGCTGTCCCAGGTTGGTTAGCTGAGAGTTGGGGGCTTCTGGGGCTGACCAGAATCATTCTAAGTCTTGTCCATGGGAGGTCTTGAAAGATATAAATTAATTTATTAACAAATTTCAGAAAGGAACAGGGAAAGAAGGGAGCTAAGCTATATTTACTCCTTAATTCTGTAATTATATAGCACCGACTATGTGCTAAGCACCTTGAAAAAAAATAAATTAAAAATATCTGTATGAGGCAGGTCTATTATCATCCCCATTTTTACTATTGAGAAAACTGAGGCAGAGGTTAAGTGACTGGCCCAATGTCACATAGCTAAAATTAGATTTAAATCAAGGACTTCCTAGCTACAGGCTTCATGCGCTATCCACTGACTGTCCTATCCAGGTGATGCCAGAAGATCCATTAGAATAACAGCTGCATAATCCAAGAGGAAAAATAATCATCCTTTGGGTATGCTTACTAATGAAAGAAGCTAGTATTCACACAGCCCTTTTAGGTATGCAAAGTGCTTTACAAATATCATCTCATTTCATCCTCATAAGAACTCTGACAGATGGATCATTATCCCCATTTTGTAGATGAGAAAACTGAGGCAAAACAGAGTCAAAGTAACTTGCCCAGGCTCACACAGCTAGCAAGCATCTTGAGGCTGGATTTGAACTCGGGGCCATTGTTAAATTCACTGAGCCACCTAGTTACTTTGTTTGGGAGCTCCTGAGATTCCCTTCAATTTTGAGATTCTACAATATTGCAAGGAAATGATCAAAAGGCACCCACACATCCTCAATACTAACAAAAGCAAGTTCTTTGAAAATATGCTTTATGTGAGGTATTTTTTTTTGGGGGGGGGGCTGGGACAATTGGGGTTAAGTGACTTGCCCAGGGTCACACAACTAGGAAGTGTTAAGTATCTAAGGGGCAGATTTGAACTCAGGCCCTCCTGATTTCAGTGCTGATGCTCTATCCACTACACCACCTAGCTGCCCCCAGCTAAGAAGTTTTTTTTTTTAATTTTTTTTTCTTTTTAAAGTTTTTTTCTTCTTTCTTTCTTTCTTTCTTCCTTCCTTCCTTCCTTCCTTCCTTCCTTTCCTTCCTTCCTTCCTTCCATTCCTTCATTCCATTCCTTCTTTCCTTCCTTCCTTCCTTCCTTCCTTCCTTCCTTCCTTCCTTCCTTCCTTCCTTCCTTCCTTCCTTCCTTCCTTCCTTCCTTCCTTCCTTCCTTCCTTCCTTCCTTCCTTCCTTCCTTCCTTCCTTCCTTCCTTCCTTCTTCCTTTCCTTTCTTTCTTCTTTCTTTCTTCTTCTTTTCTTTCTTTCTTTCTTTCTTTCTTTCTTTCTTTCTTTCTTTCTTTCTTTCTTTTCTTTCTTTTCTTTCTTTCTTTCTTTCTTTCTTTCCTTTCTTTCTTTCTTTCTTTCTTTCTTTCTTTCTTTCTTTTCTTTCTTTCTTTCTTTCTTTCTCTCCTGATGCATTTGGGGTTAAGTGACTTACCCAGGGTCACACAGCTAGGAAGTGTTAAGTGTCTGAGGTCACATTTGAACTCAGGTCCTTCTGACTTCAGGATTGGTACTCTACTCACTCACCACTTAGATGCCTCAGAGTACTTTTCTTAAAGTAATTCTTTGAAGTAGGCAGTGGAGTGGCACAGTGAATAAAATTTTGGACCACAAAGTAAAATTTTGGTCACAAAGACTTGAGTTCAATTTCAATCTCAGATATTTACTAGATATGTAACCCTGAGCTCTCCCAGCTTCAGTATTCTCATCTGTAGAATAGGGATAATAATAGTCCCTCCCTCCCAAAGTCAGTCTGAGGATAAAATGAGATAATATTTGCAAAGTGAAGACTTAGGAGACTTAGAAATGGCCAGGGCACGTGTGACTGAGCTTGTGGGCAGTCTTTTCAGAATTCACAATTGATTCTTTGTGAAAATTTCCATGTAAAACATACTCAAAACCCTTCACTATCTCAGATGCAGAGACATACTTATGATGAGCAGGTTCTCAAAACTAGACCAAGACTGATATGCATTCACAATCTACCTTTGGAGGTTGTTCTCTTAGGATAGGTAACCTGTCAATTATTTACTCAGAATACCAACCAGAAGATTTTGTATTTGATCCCGGAGGTGACAGGGAGTCACTAGAGTTGAGTAGGGATTTGTGTTTTAGAAAGATCACATTGATAGATGAATGAACTGCATTTAGCAGAGACTTGTGATGGGGAGACCAATCAGCAGGCTACTGAACTAGTCCAGGGAATTTGATAAAAGTTTCTTATGGACATAATAAGAGGTAAATGAGATCCAGTGGTAGAGTTAAGTGGATTTGGAATGAGTTGAATGGCTGGAAGTAGATGACCACAAATGGGCCAATGTCAACTTGAAGGGAGATCGTAAGTGAAATTCTCTATTCTTTGTCCTCTTCTCTGAATTCTGAGGCTAATCAGTATGTCAGGTTTATCCTCTATCCATGACAACTCCTTAAATACTTGAAGCCAGTTATCATTATTCCTTTGAATCTTCTCCAGGATAAACAATTTCAGTTCCTTCAACCAATTCTCATAGATTCAAAACCTTTCATCATTTTGGTTGTCTTTTCTCCAGGCATCCTTTAGTAGATCAAGCTCCTGGAACTGTGTCACCCAAGACTGAATATGATATTCCTGATAAGACAGAGTACAAGGGTCTCTCACTTCCTTATTTTTGGAAGCTATAATTCTCTTAGGGCATCAAAGTACTGCAGTGAATGGACTTCTGGATCTGGAGTCAGGAAGACTCATCTTCCTGATTAGAGCCTCAGACACTTACTGGCTGTGTAACTCTGAACAAGTCATTTAGCCCTATTTGCCTCAGTTTTCTCATCTGTCAAATGAGATGAAGAAGGAAATTGCAAATCACACTAGTATTTTTGTCAAGAAAATCTCAAATAGGGTCAGGAAAAATTGGACATGACTGAAAAATGACAACAATAACAACAATCTTAATGTAGATCAATATTGCATTATCTCTGTGGCTGATTCTTTAGTCTGTTGACTCATTTGCAGTTTACTGAAAACCCAAGAGAAAGTGTATAAGGACAGGGAAGGGAAGGTCAAGGGGAGACATATGGACAAGAGCAACATAGAACACATTTTTCAGCATTTTATATGCTTTTTTGACAACAACTCCATAGGTAGACAGTACAAAGATTATGGTTTCCATTTTACAGATGGGAAAATGGAGACTCATCAGGTTAATATAGAAAATGGCAGAGTTTGATTTTCTGGCTTCTTATCAGGCATTTTTCCATCATACCATGTTATTTATTAACCAGGATAGATGCTAGACTTCAGATTTCCAGGTAGTTGACATTTGATCACAGATGAGGTCATTTCTGACTGGTAAGATACCATGGACTATTTTTGTCGTATTTTGGCAGCCTTAGTCTAGGAATCTGTAAAGCTGAAAAGTCACCAGAAGGAAGATTGAGTGTCTTGGGAAGTACCAGATTCTCCATGATGTCTTTTTTTGGAGATAGATGGGAATAACTATATTTTATATATTTTTCAATTAAAATGAATGTCTTTTATTTTTACACCAATCATTTCTGCACAAATCTTTTCCAACAAAAGACTTAAAAAATCACCCAAACCAACCACCACATTGACTATATTAACATATTCAATATTCTATAAGGTAATGAGCATTTATTAAGCACTTAATATATGTCAGGCATTATGCTAAGTGTTGTGTTCAAAGAAAGGAAAAAGTCATTTTAAGACACTCACAGTGTAATGGGGAGACAACATACAAATGATTTATACAAATAAAATATATGCAGAATAATTGGGAATAATGAACAAGAGGAAGGTTTTAGAATTTAGGGAGATCAGGAAAATCTTCCCACAGAATTAGAACTTGAAGGGAAGTCATAGATCCAGGAGGAGAAGGTGAGGATGAAAAGAATGCAAGGCATGGCTTTACAGATAGCCAGTGAAAGTATCCAGAGAAAGGAGATGGAATATCTTCTTAGAAGAATAGTAAGGAGGCTATTGAAGAGTATTTGGAAAGGAGGACATAAGGTATAAAAAGACTAAAAATGTATGAGGGCAGATTTTGAAAGGCTTTGAATGCCAAAGGATTTGAAAAATTTGGTCCTGGAGGTGAAAGAGAGACACTGGAATATATTGATTGGGGGAATGACATGGTCACATCTGTGCTTGAGAAAGATAACCTTGACAGTTGACTAGAGAATGGATTGCAGTTAGTAGAGCCTTGTGGCAGAGAGACCAAGGCTACTGCAGTAGTTCAAGTGTAAGGTGATGAAGGACTGTTCGAGAGTGATGGTAGTGTCAGAATAGAGTGTATGTGATAGCTCTTACAAAGGTAGAATCTACAGGAATTGTTAACATATTAGATATGGGAGGTGAGAAAGATGAGAAATCAAGGGTGACAAGTAAGTATTGGAAGAATGGTGGTATTTTCAATAGTAATAAGGAAATTAGAAAGGGGGGGTTTGTAGGAGAGATAATAAGTTTAGCCTTGGATATATTGAGTTTAAGATATCTACTGTCTAGTAGTCAGTTAGAGATGTAAGCCTGTTGGTCAGTTGAGAGGTTATAGAGATTGTTAAGGAGATTTGAGAATTGTCACTATAGGGATGATAATTGATTATGTGGGAGCTGATGTAATCATCAATGAAATAGGAGAAGAAAAAAGAGCCTGAGACAGAACCTTGCAGGCATCCACTATTCATGGCTATGATCTGAATGAGGATCCAGCAAAGGAGGCTGAGAAGCAGTCAGAAATAGGAGGAGAACAAGTAGAATATAATACTACTAAGACCCAGAGAGAATATCAAAGGTGATAGCATCAAAGACTTCAGAGTAATCAAGAAAGATGAAAATTGAGAAAAGACCCTTAGATATGACAATTAAGATATTATTGTTAAATTTGGAGTGAATAGTTTCTGTTGAATGATGAAGTCAGAAATCTGACTGCAGAATGTGGAAAATAAAGTGAGAGGAAAGGAAATGGAGGCATCTCTTACAGCTGACCTTGGCAAAATGTTTGGCCATAAAAGGGAGAAGGGAGAAGGGATGATAGCTAGCAAAGTTAAATGAATCAAGGAATGGTTTGGGGGGAATAGAAGAGACATGTTTTTATGTGGTTTAGAAGTTGCCAGTTGAGAGGGAGAGATTGAATATAAGTGAAAAAGTGGATATGATAGAGGGAACAATTTGCTGGAGAAGTCAGGATGGAATGGGCTCGCTTGTGAATGTTGGAGGGTTTAATGTAGATGATAAGGAGAAGGACCATTTTTTCATAGCAGACAGGAGTGAAGGAGGAGATGACAGAAGGCATCTGAATGATGTGATATGAGGAATAGGGGAGAGGTCTCTGTGAATGGCTTCATTTTTCCCCCAGTAAAATATAAAGCCAGTTTCTCAGCTGAGAAAGTGGGAGTAGGGAAAGCTTAAGGAAAAATAAATAAGTTTAAAAGAGTCGTGTGGTAATTGGGATGTGTAAAAGGGTTGCCTTATTATTGTGAGGGCCCAGTTGACATCATATAGCATAAATATATATTGGACACAGAACAATTTCCCTACTTTGTTCAGCATTATGTGTATAGCTGTGAGTGTTGGTGGAAATGATCCAAATGTCAGATCTGGCAAGGCAAATTTGGTGATAGCATAAGGGGGCAAGGCGCTCAAGAGAAAATAGCATAACAGTTAACAATCTCACAAAGAAGATCAAGTTGGGGAAGAAGAGGACTGGGAAAGGTGAATAAAGAGTTCAGGGATTGGTGGTTGTGGTGAAAATGAAAAATAGGGTTAGGGATTGTAGGGTAGAGGGACATACTGTAATCAGATAAAGGAATTTCAGAGTTCATGAATATGAAAGTGAGCTTGTTGGTTAATGGCAAGATCAAGAGTATGACCATTTTTTTGTATGGCTGGGTAGAATGAAGAAGTAGGTCATGTGAGATGAGTAAATTGAGGTTAGGATATTTGGGTGAAATATCATTATGTATGATGAAGTTCCTTAGTGTGAGGGGAGGACTTGAGAAAGATTGTGAGCCAGGCACTGAATTCATTAAGAAAAGGACAGTGTTTTGGGGGCCAGTTGACAACAGCTTCCAGGATTTTGATTGGGTAATAGATATGGAATGAGTGAACCTCAAAGGAGGAAGAGTGACAAAGTGATGGTGGTGGAGGGAGAACCCAGTGGCAATGGGGAGAAACAAGTATTTCCATTTCTCTATCTTGACCAGTGAGCAGTAGTGGAAAAGGGAATAAGTGAAAGAGAATGTTTTTTGTTCCTATTTATTTCTGATACTTGTCTATATATCTTGGATATCAGACTCTTATTAGACATAGTTGACACAAAGATTTTTCCTCAGGCAACCTTTTCCCTTCCTATACTAGTCACATTATTAATTTTGTTCATGCAAAAGCTTTTCAGTTTCATGTGATCAAAATTATCTATTTCATCTTTTATAATCACTCTATGCCTTGTTTGGTTAAGAATTTACCCCCTAGCCTTAGCTTTGAAGGGTATTTGATTTGTTTCTCTTTTAGTTTTTTTTTAATGATATGATCTTTAATATCCAAGACACACATTCCATGACTTCTTTTAATGAAGGTTTGGTAGCGGTTGGACACATTCTCTTTCAATCTTAAAGGAACCTACATCTGGGATCCAGGAAGTCCAGTGATCAGATAGTTCCTGGGGGATTCAGACTCATATTAGATGATACTGGATGGCTTTTTTCCTTGTGTAAACTTGAATTAGAAAAAATAGGCAGGGAGAGTTGCAATAGGAAGTGAAATCCAAAGAAGAATTTCCTAGAGAGGAAAGTTGTTATGCATTAATTTTAGGCACATGAGTGTCCTTTTCAATTTGAGAAATTTGGCAGGTCACTTCCCTTCTCTGGGATTATTTCCTTTTCTTAAAATGAACAAGATTAACCCTAAGATTCTTCCTATCTCTAGATCTATGATTTTTACAGTTCTATGGGATCTTTGAAAGGAAGATGATCCCCACTGATCCTGGAAGGTAGGAAGAGCCTGAATCCTAGAGCCTCCAGTATGAACATGTCTGCTGTACTTCTCTTCCCAACTAGGCTAATTTGGCCCTTGTTTATCCTGGTGTAGTCTTCTCTTCTCTGGTCTACAGCCAGCTGCTTGATGAATTATCCCTATAGATATTCTGCCTGGAAAGCAAACACATATCATATATATCTTTGACAAGTTATTATTCTTCCTTATCAGGATGCGGGTGTATCCCAGTATACCATCATTCACGCTCGGCACTGACCCACCAAGGGAGTAAGTGAACACTATGGCTGCACAGGCTTACTCTGTCCTTTTACCCTGAAGATACTGGCAAACTGCAGTGACAAAGAACATGCATTTGTGTATGTAGGGGGAGAAGTGAGAGAGCAGTGTGTGCAGACTGATCAGGGAATAAGGCTCCTCCTGAATTTAGGAAAAGATTAGGTTTTTTTTTTTTTGCTAATCTTCTGTCATATTGGCTGAACACACACAGTTCTTCTCATTTCACAAAGAGCATGGAATGAGGAGTCAAGAAAGTTGGGCCCCCCCTTTGGCTGTGTTGTCAGTGAGATCCATGGGCAGGTTGTATCCTCTCTTAGAAGTTCAGATTCCTTCTCCATAAAATAAGAAGGGTTGATAAGATGATTTCTTAAGATACCTGATAATTCTAAGCTAAAATTCTCTGATTTCAGTGGCCCTGAGAATTGACCTGGGAATGTGGGTAGGACCAATAGGAAAAGGAATTTGGCTGGACTTCCTAGAAATTTTAGTACTGGGGCCTCCCCAGTATGAACCAAATGGAATTTTATTTTCATTGGCTAGAACTGTACCTCAGATAGATTAGTGCTCTTATATTCTTTTTAAACAGTGATTTTGGAGACAGAGGATCTGGATTAGAATCCTTGCTCTCCTCCTTTATGGCCACATAATGATGGTCCTGTTATGTGGTGTCTTAGGTTTGTACAATCTCTAAGGTTCCATTAAGCTCAGGCATCTTGTTATTCTTTGTTCTTCCATCTCCCTGGGGCAATGGTATTGCCTCTACTTCCATGAACCTTATGAAAGGTTAGATAATAGCTGTTTTCTCATAGATCCTACTCAATTCTGAGTGAAAGGATGTGGATTTCCTCTTCTTTCTTCTTCCTTAACAATTGAGCCAGATCTTAAGGAGTTGGTGGGTGGGCTAGAAACCCTAGAAGACACCCTCAAATGGGGAGGGTGAAGAGGGGTCACAACTAAGGGCCGGAGGTTTCAGAATGTCCCACTTCTTTGCTGTCCACTTAACTGCCAGGGCTAGGGGAAGCGTCTGACTGCTCCTTGTGAGGCAGTAAAGTTTGGTGATGAAGGAGATGTAAGTTAATATTAGTGCTCTCAGTCTGGCCATGAGGCTCATGATTTGTCATATTTCACATGGTATTATCTCATTTTCCCTAGAGGCAGGCTCCATATTAACAAGCTCCCTACTTAGGAATATAAATGGGTTGCTCTGAATTGCTCCTGATAGCCAAACACATCAAATGAATTTCTTTCTGGGCAGGAGAAGAATGGTGTGGTGGGGACTGGAGACCTCAGAGGTTCCACTGGGTCATCACAACCTGAATAAAGGGGAACACATTCTCTTCATTGGAAGAGAGAAAAGCTTGGCTAACATCTGGGCAAAGGGATGGTGTTTGGTAAGCTTGAGGTACCCCCTTCTTTCCAGGGAGCTCACAGAGTGGTGTGAGTATGTAGGGTGATGGACAGCATTGAAATAGGGAAGAGATTGTGGTCTCCAAGCTTAATCTCCATTCCCACTGGCATGCCTAGAATATATGGAAGGAATACTAGTCAAAGTCAATTGGGAGGAACTCTTAGAACTTTTTTTGGTCTCAGTTTCTTCTTGTGAAATGAGGAGGTTGAATTAAATGGTTTCTAAGGTTTCTTCCAGATCTAAAATATATTTATTTTTGATAGTGAAAAGAAAAAGCAAAACATTCCACTGCCTTTTCTCCCCTCCAATGACCATTGTAGGACTACATTTAAAGCTGTAATGAGGAGAGGACAATGGAACTTTGTACTATGGTGAAGATGACTTTTTCCCCACAAGTGATCACTGCCATTAGCCTGGTTTTACACTTCTCTTGTTTAGCCTTTGATGACTTAGAACGCAACTACCTCCAAGGTCCCAACTCCATGGTGCCTCCCTCCAGGGTCTGCTTCAAAGTAAGGATAAACTTTCTCTCCCAGAACAACCATCATGGCTGTTGGATTATGCTACTTCTGTGTCAAATCCCTTGGTTCAACTGTTTTTACTTTTGATGAAAATTTTTCTCTGACTACATTGGGAGAACTGGGAAAGACTTTAAAGTCCATTGACTTAATGCCCTCCATTTGGCAGATGAGGACTCCAAAGTCAAAAGAGGTAAGTGACTCACTCAGCTAGTGACTATCTAAAGTGAGATTTGGACCCAAGTGTTCCTAAGTTCAGGTACAATGCTTTGCCTACTAATTACATGACCTTGCCTCATATGCATAATGCTGCTATAATAGTTCACTTTAGTTAATGCATGCCCTGCTGTTTACTGTTAGGATTACTAAGTGAGAACTGAGGTTGTCTGGACAGTGACAAGGTGAGAATTCAGGTTTTCTGGACAATTACAAGGTGAGAACTCAGGTTGACTTGATAGAAGGAGCAAGCCCATTGGCTGAAGTGGTTCTTCCCAGAAGCCCTTGCATTATCCCACGCCCATTCTCTGGGAGGATAAAAGAGACAGCACTGGGCGCAGAGAGCAGATCGGCCTGGAGAAGGATAAGAGCTGGAGGAGATTCAGAGCCAGGATTCAAGAAGGAAGACTCTCTGCATTACATCAGGCCTGACGGGGCTCTCTGCAGGAAGGGAAGTCACTTCTAAGGACAAGAGTTAACAGCAACTGCCTGGAGACAACGGTTCACTACAGGAAGAAGAATCTGTCTGAGAGATTTGAGTAGAAGACACAGCAGATCTCTTCCCAGAGAGCGATC
Source organism: Sminthopsis crassicaudata (assembly GCF_048593235.1). Classification (NCBI taxonomy): domain Eukaryota; kingdom Metazoa; phylum Chordata; class Mammalia; order Dasyuromorphia; family Dasyuridae; genus Sminthopsis; species Sminthopsis crassicaudata. The sequence goes on from NC_133619.1 coordinate 518,216,054, forward strand.
CAGCAGCTTCTGGAGACGACAGCACGCTACAGTTTACTTTCCTTTTTTTAGGTTGTGACCTCTTAGGAATCTCTTCTTTACTCTTTTGGTTGGATTTCTTGCCGGGCTCAGTATCTGTTGAAGGTCAGAGTGGTCCTTCTTTATACATTGGCCCATGCAGAAATCTCCACAGAGATGGTGACGACTTTACTTCTGGTCTCATTAAACACCCAGTTATGGAACATGGATTAGTAAGTTTCAATGCTTAGAAAGTATTTTCATTATAACAATTCTAGAAGATACTGAATACAAGTACAATTGTACCTCTTTTATAGATGAAAAAGCTGAGTAACAGGGAGGTAAGGTGAAGTTCCCAAGATCACATTAGTGACAGAACTGGGATCCAAACCCAGATATCTCTTGATTCTACGGGTAGTGCTTGATGCTTTTTATTAAAATTGTAATTTGTCTGAGTCCATCAGGACCTTACTTCAGAGGGGGAAATTTAGAAAGCACCAAAATCTAACAATACACTCCTACTGCATTGGAAGAGGAGATATGGGTTCTGGGAAGCTATAAGGACAGTGACTAGCAATTTGTGTACTTTCTCCTTCTCGCTATCTAAATAATGAAACTCTAAGCTGTTCTGCTCTTTCTTTTCCCCTCCTCAAAGCTTCTCTCTTTCCTTTTTCTGTGGGCCAACATCTTTTTCATCTTTCTTCCATAAACAATGATACATCTTGACATCGAGGGCAAGTAAAATCCTAGGGTATGTTTCCTCTCGCTTGGGGGTAGAAAGGAGTCTAGGAGTAGAATAATGTTTGGACTACAGTAGAATGCATTGGATTATATGATTTATAAGATTTCTTTCACCAATGACATTCTACCACCTTAGCACTAGAATTGCTAGTCCTCTTGCCCTATGCAATGGAATTTTTCTTGATTGCTTTTTATATTTGTGGCCCCAGACTTCTCAAATTTTCCTGAGGGTAAGAGACAAGGGTGGAGAGAAGAACTAGGTTTAAAGTATGGATGGAGAGATGTCTAGGGAAGGCCACCCCAGAAGACACATTTCAGAATGGAAGCCAGAATACCTGAGGAGACATCACCACACTTATTGGAATCCTCAAATATAAAGGCAAGGCTGGAGGAGAGAGGAAAATTGTGAATCAGGTGCTGAATTCTTCAAGAATGGAGAGTAAGTGATTTTGTGCCAGTAGATAATAGCCAACAGGAATATTTATGAAGCACCTAATAAATAGAGGACACTGTGTTGAGTATTGGTGCTAAAGACAGAAATGGAAGGAGCTCACATTCAAATAAGGGGATATAGCATATATAGGAAAGGTAGCCAGGGATGAAAATTTGGTTGTAGGAATCACAAGATATCACATGGATCCATAGGGCAGTAGATTGTCCTTTCCAGTAGCTATAATAGTATGGCTTTTAATTATTGTTTCCAGAACAACAGCAAGAAGTAAAACACAGGCGAGATATGCATGGGGACAGGGCAGATGGCAAGATATCTGCACTGGGTAGAACCTGGTGCCCTTGTGGATCATTGAATAGGATGTGAAGCATGGTCTGGGACTAGCTAGGTACATAGGTACATTAGGAAAGTTTTCACTCATTCACCAACCAATCAGGAAAGCTCAGTCCCAGGATGGTGTCCCAAAGCTTGATTGATTGGAGAAATTAACTGACTATGTCTCACTCCCAGATTGAAGGTCTATTATAAGATACTGAACTTTTGAATTAACTCTCTTTCTTACTCTCATTTGGTGACTTGAAGATTGAAGAGAAGGGAAATTTAATCCATCCTAAAAGAACTTTCTGCCTGGGGAAGGCCTTGATATGGTGAATGAATGGAATGAGAAGTTTATGTTCAATGCAATTAATACTTCTGCTTTTACTATGCATTTACTAATCTAATTAAACTGTGTTTGAAGTAGGAGCTTGAGGGAAGGTGAATAAATGAAGCAACAGGAAAGGAAGGGGGAAAAAAGGGCATGGCCAAGTAAGTGGGAGCTTACTAAGCCAGAGATTGATTGACATGTCCCGAATGACACATACTCTCAGATAAGCCTGGGATGTAGCAGTAGGGTGGAGAGTCAGATGACTGACAGCCCTATGCCCCTAAGGGACTGGCTGTTTACAGGACCCAGACTGTTGGTCTTGTTTCACTTGTATTATAGTTATTTGTAAACATGTCAAATGTTCTCAGTTACATTATTAGGCCCCGAGGGCAGGTTCTGTGTTATAGGTCATCTTTGTATTCCCAGTGCTTAGCATGGTATTCTGCACATATTTAAGAAGTAAATGTTTTTTTTTTTTTCTTTTTTTTAATTGAAACCATTTAACTCCAAGTCTGTGAGGTACACTGGAAAGTAATTAAATATACAGGATGAGTCTGCTGCTAATCAGGGGATTTGAATCTGTCAGAGAAGTCCTGGAAGCTGGGGTCTATCTTCTGGCTTTCCAGGACTTTTCTGCATTTTTCAGGCAGATTTTTAGGGCTATTGGTGGGCTGGCTGCAGTCAGCTCTATGACCACTAGAGAGCATCACCAATCCACATTTCCATCCCCTTTCCCTGTCCTACATTCTGGAGGGAGATTGGGCAGTACTGGGAAAGGGATGGGGATGGAAGATCATTTAGAGAAGAACCTGGAGAACAAGGGCTACTACCCATGCCTCAGAGAGAGGGATAACCAGAGGATGCTCCACCTTCCAGGTTAGAATGTCTCCCTCAGCCAGAGAGATATAAAATTTCAGGAAATTGTTAAGCCTTGGGAGAAAAAATTTAAAATAAGTAAATGTGGGCAAAACCAGAACATTCAATATTTATTTTTTTTCAGTGACTACTACAGATTAAAAGTTATTTCAATTTGGTGTCAGTTTTCTGCTTGATATCAATATGAAATTGAGACTTAGGGAACCTGATTGTTGTGGTAGCAAAGCCACTTACTTTGTGACCTTGGACTAGCTGTTTCATCTTTCTAGACCTTGAAGTCCTTATCTGTAAGATGGGGAGACATAGACCTGTTCTATCTAGCTCATAGATGAGGACCAAATGAGAAAATGTATCGGAAAATACTTTGGAAAAACTCAAGATGGGACAGCAAGGTAGCACATTCTGGAGTGGAGAGTATCTTGAGTTCAAACCCAACCTCAGGCATTTATTAGTTGTGGATCCCTAGGCAAGTCATTTAGCCTTGACTGCCTCACTCCAACCTCCCCCAAACCAAGAAGCTCTTTAAAAATGAAAGGAATCATTAAGTGGAATGACCAGTTCAATATATTTCTATAAGGAAAAGGAATGCACATTTATATAATACCTATTATGTGCCAAGTGAGTTTTACAAATATTATTCATTTTTATCCTCCAAGAACTCTGTAAGGTAAGTACTGTTATTATCTTCATTTTACATTTGAAGAAACTGAGGGAAACAGAGCCTTATCCATTCACCAAAAGGATGAATGGCTTTCCCAAGGTTATACAATAGTATAGCAACAATAGCAACATTAACAGTAGTAGTAATAGTAGAGCAGCAATAATGGCAACAGCAGTAGCAGTAATAGTAGCTACAGTAGCAGTAGCAACAGTAGCAGCAACAGCAGTACTAATAGTAGCAGCATCAGCAATAGTAGCAATAGCAGCCAGCAGCTGCAGTAGTAATGGCAGTACTAGTTGTAGGATCTAATTCTAGATCTGACAATACCACAGTATTTTCTACATTGAAAGCAGAGAGAAAAGTCCAGTTTGCCCTTATTTCTACAAGATGCAGCCTCCGTTCCAATGAAAAGCTTTCTTAACTTGTCCTTCCTTGATTCTCTCACACTTGTTCCTTGTTTTGGGCTTGTTCTCCTCAAGCTGCAGAGGAGAGAATTGAAGAAACAAATGGGGATTTGGAAAGGCTCAGTTTCATAAACTCCCTAGGTCTTTGGAGGGAGGAAAGACTGAAAATGGTAGGGATAGAGAATTTTAGAAAAGCATGGAGGCAGAAAGCCTCCTGCAATGTTCAGGATGGGAGAGGCGGGGCCACGAACTCCTTGTTCTTCTAATTGACAAATTCGTTAGCTGCCTCCCTCCTTCCCAGTTCTGGGCCCTGGACTCAGATGGGCAGGGGGGAGTTGTGTATGTGTGTTTGTGGGGGGAGGGAGAGCATATGCCCACCACAGGCCAGATGTGCATCCATATTTATCATAGCAGAGAGGTTGGAAAATCAACAGGAATGCTGGTCATGTTTCTAGTGCTTGGGTAATCTGCTCAGGCCAGGCTGATTTGCTTCTGGCCCCAGCAGCTGAGAGGCAGAAAAGGTCTAGTGTGAGGTTGGGAGTAGGAGGAGTCTGCCATTCTCAGGACATTGGTAAAGATTAGGAGAAAGCCAGAATGATAGAGACTCTGCTTTTCTGTTGCTTTTGCTTATGAGGAGTAAAGAGTATAAAAGGGAGTGTCAGGAGAAGAAACAAACAATAGTGTTAGCTTTATTTCTCAGGTCATAGAGGTCTCTGGACTGGGATAAAGCAAATAGAAACTTGGTTCTAAACACTAGGCCTTAAGATTTAAACAGAAATGACCTCAGAAATGATCCTGCTCAACTCCCTCACTTTACAGATGAGGAAATTAAAGTTCAAGGGGCTAGATGACTTTTCCAAGGTCATATAGGAAGTAATTCCTGGAGCAGGGATTTGAAAGTGGGTCCTTTAGTGCCAAAGTCACAGCCTTTCCTTTCTCACAAGGGTATATCCTAGAAAGAGCTTGGAGCAGGGTGGGGGCACAAAATGAATTAATATTTGTAAAGTGCTTTGAAGAATTTAAGGTGATATTTAAATGTTAGCTATTATCAATTGTCATTCATTATCATTATTCACTCTCATCAAGGCCTGTCATATAAGTAAGTGTTCTGTAGCTATATGGCATTTCAGAGATCTGGACATACTCATTGCTCTCCAGTGTCATTGTCTATGAGGTGGTATTGGATATTCTATGTCACTCCCATGATGTTCAGCATTAAGACATACAAATCATGTTTGGTGTTTAGACCCAGGACTCTGCATGCTAGGGTGCTACAGAGATAATCCTTCCAGTATGGTTGTGAGAAGATGCCAATCAGTTGGTGAAGCTGGGGAGGGATAGAGAGACATTTTCATTTTATTGTCAGTCCTTACATTAGCTGTGTCTCCCTGATTCAGGGTGAAGTTTAAAAAGAAGTATCCTGATCCTACTGAAGACGGTGACATAGATGCCTGGAATATGGAAAGTGCTTAATGAGTATCTGTTGACTGACTAAATGACTGATAGTGTGATGAAAAGGGTGCTAGGCTTGGCTTCAGAAGACCAAGCCAGATCCCATCACTCACTGGCCATGTGACCTTAGATAAATCATTTTAAATTCAGTTTACTCATACTCCAACACAAGATAGAAGTAATATTTCTGCCTTATGTGCTTCACAAGTTTGTGGTGAGTTACTAATAATACACTCTGAGAGTGCTTTGTAAACATAAAGCTCAATGCACATGTAAGGCAATATATAATTCAATAGATATTTATTAGGGCCCTTGTAGGGGCCAGAGGATAACTTAAATAAATAATCCTGATATACATTAAAATAGAATAAGGTCAAAGGAGCGATCAAAATACACTAGGAAAATAGTAAGAAAGAAAGGTCACTTTCTGGAGGGATAGAGAAGGCTTCTTGAAGAAGGTGGCATGTGAGCCTGGCCTTGAAGTAAGGGTAACATTCCAGTAGGTAGAGCTGAGAAGGCGGTGGATTCCAGGTAATTGCCCAGAGGTGGGAGAATGGCTGACACAATATGGGAACAAACAGTAGTCCATATAATATACTGCCGAGAACTCAATTGACATACCCTGTCAGTGTAAGACCTGGAGGTTGAGAGATATTTCTCTCTAACCTAAATTCTCAGGACTAAGTGTACCATGGATACTCTAGATTATGCCACTTTTTCTTTTTCTCCTCTCTCCTTTCTTGACCTTTACACACTTTCCATCCTTAGGTAGCTTGCTGGGCGTGGAGGGTGCGGAGGTATAGGAAGGAACAGTAAAAGGTTTTTCTTCAGGATCTCTTTTTTTCTAGCTATTTGGATACTTTTCAAGGAGGGAAGTTTAGGGGGAACCCAATCCTCTTAATCATGCAGAAACACAGAATCATGGGAACTGATACCCTGGAGTCAGGCCCTGATCCAGCCAGACCCACATTTCATTGCTTGCTAACAATATTTCCAACAATCCTGCTGTGAGAAGTTGTGATCATTTCCCCTGAAGGCACTGAAAGTCTGGTTAGATCCTAGTTTCTCAGTAGTCACATATAACCCTGTCATTCCAAACCTTTCCTAAACCTTTGTGAATCCATTTATATTACCTGCCAGTAATATAAATATACTTCTGGGGTAAGGAGTCCATGAGTCACTCCTTGAAGTGACACTTCTTTTCTCTTTTCAAAACTTGTCTCTCTTTAGTTTTGAAGGGGGAAGGTCTGTTCCTTTGAACTAGTATTTGGAAATTTAGTAATCCACATAGTCTACCCAGGTTGTCATGGGCTTCAGTCATGTCCCTTTTTGTGCTCCCCCTTTGAAATCTTGTAGTCCTAGTCAATGGGGGGAGCTCCAATACATGTGATGGCCATACCACAGCCCCTGCTTCATCTCTCCCATCAATCTATTTAGCCTTCCTAGCTTTATGTATTCTGCTAGAGGCAGAACTGGGATGAGTTTTACTGTCTGAAGAAATTTCATAAATTATCATTCTTTCTTGTCTAGAGCTAGAAAGGACCTTATAGGTCACCTAATCTATCCTCTTCACTTTGCAGGTGAGGAAACTGAGGCCCCTGGAGGTTGAAAAGCTTGCCTAAACTTTCTTTTTTTAATAATAGCTTTTTATTTTCAAAATCATGCAAACATATTTTCCAACATCACCCTTGTAAAACTTTTTGTTCTATATTTTTCTTTTTCCCTTCTTCCCAACACCCTCACCTAGATATCAAGTAATCCAATACAGGTTAAATGTGTACAATTCTTCTAAACATATTTCCACAATTATCATGCTACACGAGAAAAATCAGATCAAAAAAGGAAAAATTGAAAAAGGAAAAAAAACCAAGCAAACAAGAAAAGGTGAAAATACTATGTTGTGATCCACATTTAGTCCCCCAGTCCTCTTTCTAAAAGCAGATGGCTCTCTCCATCACAAGTCTATTGGAAATGGCCTGAATTATCTCATTGATGAAAAGAGCCAAGTTCATCAGAGTTGATTATCACATAATCATGTTATTGTGTACAATGTTTTCTTGGTTCTGCTCACTTCACTTAGCATCAGTTCATGGAAGTCTTTCCATTGCCTAAATTTTTCTTTCTTTTTTTTAAAATTAATTTTATAATTATAATTTTTTGACAGTACATATGCATGAGTAATTTTTTTTACAACATTATCCCTTGTATTCATTTTTCCAAATTTTCCCCTCCCTCTACTCCGTCCCCTAGATGACAGGCAATCCCATACATATTAAATGTGTTACAGTATAACCTAGATAGAATATATGTGTGTAAATCCAATTTTCTTGTTGCACAGTAAGAATTAGATTCCGAAGGTATAAGTAACCTGGGTAGAAAGACAGAAGTGCAAACAGTTTACATTCAATTCCCAGTGTTCCTTCTCTGGGTGTAGCTGTTTCTGTCCATCATTGATCAACTGGAAGTGAATTGGATCTTCTTTATGTTGAAGATAACCACTTCTATCAGAATACATCCTCATACAGTATTATTGTTGAAGTATATAGTGATCTCCTGTTTCTGCTCATTTCACTCAGCATCAGTTCATGTAAGTCTCTCCAAACCTCTCTGTATTCATTCTGCTGGTTATTTCTTACAGAGCAATAATATTTCATAACATTCATATACCATAATTTACCCAACCATTCTCCAATTGATGGACATCCATTCATTTTCCAGTTTCTAGCCACTACAAAAAGAGCTGCCACAAACATTTTGGCACAAACAGGTCCCTTTCCCCTCTTTAGTATTTCTTTGAGATATAAGCCCAGTAGTAGCCCTTCTGAATCAAAGGGTATGCGCATTTTGATAACTTTTTGGGCATAGTTCCAAATTGCTCTCCAGAATGGCTGGATTCTTTCACAACTCCACCAACAATATATTAGTGTCCCAGTTTTCCCACATCCCCTCCAATATTCACATTATCTTTTCCTGTCATCTAAGCCAATCTGACAGGTGTGTAGTGGTATCTCAGAGTTGTCTTAATTTGCATTTCTCTGATCAGTAGTGATTTGGAACACTTTCATATGAGTGGATATAATTTCAATTTCATCATCTGAAAATTGTCTGTTCATATCCTTTGATCATTTATCAATTGGAGAATGGTTTGATTTCTTATAAATTAGAGTCAGTTCTCTGTATATTTTGGAAATGAGGCCTTTATCAGAACCTTTAACTGTAAAAATATTTTCCCAATTTGTTACTTCCCTTCTAATCTTGTTTGCATTAGTTTTTTTTTTGGACAAAAGCTTTTTAATTTGATGTAATCAAAATCTTCTATTTTGTGATCAATAATGATCTCTAGTTCTCCTTTGGTCATAAATTCATTCCTCCTCCATAGGTCTGAGAGGTATACTATCCTCTCTTCCTCTAATCTATTTATGATCTCATTCTTTATGCCTCATTGCCTAAATTTTTAAAGATAATAAGTTGTGGATCTGGGATTCAAACCTACGAAATCTGATCTCAAATCCAGCAATCTTTCTACTACACCATGTTGATCCTCCTCTATGGATGAATCATGGTATGGATTAGTACATACCCTCCTGGAAGTCAACTGGAATGTCTTTTCTTCTCTGACAGAACAAGGTTCAGACCACTCCATTCTAGAAGGGAGGTCTTCAAAAGGTATTCTTTCCATAGGTAATGAATGTTGGGGTTGGGGGGGGGAGTGTTCCCAGGAAGTCAGGAAACTCTGTTGCTCCTCTGTTTGGGGTCATAGTTTTTCTAGAGGAGCAGTATTTTGCCAGTTGACCTGTCCCTAGCTGCTCCATAGGTCCCAGGATTGACCTGTTGGAGACCCAGAGTCTCCCTTCTTTCATTTCCTCAGAAAAGAGGACCATGGAAGAAAGGAAGTTCACTGCTACAGGAAGGAAGAATATCCACTCCTCCCCTCATTTTGGTGTCAAGGCCAATCCTTAGTTATGTCTCAATGAAAACATGGTGATCAGAGCTATGTAGGAAAAACCATAAGGAAAAAGGGCATTCTCTGTCTCTTTTCCTGTACTATTACTGGGGACTCCCAACACTCTGCTGGTCTTGGCTACAACAGTTCATGTGAGTTAGCATCCCAATATCTTTGAGAAATGATCTATAGTGACTCCCAGTTCCCTTACATGGTATAGAACCATATGTATGTGGTTTGGATTTGTTATCCCAAAATATGTTATCTTGCTCATGTCCCTATTAACACTTAATTGCCACCTGGAGACATGCCATGGACCAAAATCAAAAATCCAGTTGCCCAATTCACATAGAATGTAGTTCCCATATGCCTCCACATACACATATTGTCTTCCCATCTCTTCAATCTGTTTAATAAGTACTTAGTAAATGCCTTTTATTCATTGAGATTTTTGGACAACCCCTCCCAACTATAAGGAGTTAAGTCAGGAGAGAATGAGAGTCAAGGTGGAGGGGGCAGAGGAACATGCATAGTCAGTCCCCTGGGGTTCTTTGCTACTTTCTAAAAGGTTCACCTTATGCTAATTTGAAGATGCAACCAAGAATCATTTTGGAGAAAGGTAAGATGATGTTGAGGGAAATAATTACGTGTATAAATTAGGGGAAAAGAAGCCTGTCATTGAAGCCTTTGGGAGGGTTGGCAATCTATCATTCAAATCCCCCCTCCCAATTTAGTATTACCTTGCCTTTTCAGCCTTTTATCATAATGCTTCCCTCCAGGTACACTATTTTCCAGTCAAACTGAACTAGTCACTATTTGTCAAATAGACCCATGCTATCCTGCTTTTGCTTCCCATCTCCCTCTCTGCCTGATGAATTCCTACTTTTAAAGATCATCTCAAATACCTTTACTTTCTTCATCAGTGTCACTTTGACTTCCCCATAATCAATAATGATATTTAATCTATCTGAAATAGCACTTGTTTTGCTCCTCCCTAATCCATCTGCAATTTTTAGGATTATTATTTAACCATGTTATGGAAGGCCACTTGCTGCACTGGGTGGATTGCTGTATTTGGGATAGAGAATATGGGTTCAGATTTTAATGCTCACTAGAGCAATGTGAGCTTTTGTGACAATGTACCAGGGACCATTAATGAAAGATTTGTGGTTTTGTTGGCTTGGGCACGTGGATGAGAATTGCCCTTACACTAGAATCCATCTGTGAGTGAATAGGTAAAACTGAGAAAATAAATAGTACCTACTTTGCAACATTGTTGTGAGGACATAAAGAGACTGTATTTGTAAAGCACTTTATAAATCTTAAAATGATAAATGAACACTAGTTATTATTGTTATTTTTCTGGCATCTGGTGCTTTTTCATACCTAATACCTCTATCTTATAAGCAGTTCCAGGTACTGCACCCAGGGGCTAGGAGGTACACCTCTGAGCTTTTTTCAAATCTAATAGTACAATGTGTATTGTTTGCCCAACCCTGAATAAAGAGTAAGTTGTTTTAAGGCAGATTGGAACATTAGATATATCATTTAGTCCAGAGTTGTCAAATACTGGTCTGCTGGATGCCTTTGTACCCTAACACCCCTGAATGTACTTGAAATAGAATTGAATGTAACTGGGTTTTATTTAACAAAATAAAAAAAAATAATAAAATACAAATACCATTACATTTTAAAACTATGTCAATATGTAGTCCATAAGATTTCTTACATATGATTTGTCATCCACTTTTCTGTTTGAATTTGATATCACTGATCAATTCCTGTCATTTATCAAATTAGCCAACACAGAGATTCTAGCCACCAAGCCCAGCAAATGAGCTTACTTTAACTTTTTAAGGTCTTTTCATTATCACCTCCATCCCTTCCTATCTCCTATGTTACAGAATCAGAATTAAGTGTCAGACATAACATGAAAGGCCGGAGTCTACCCTGGGTTGTTCCCCTCCCCCCATCTTTGGCTCTTTGCCCCACCTAGAATGTCTGGAAAAATTCATCTGCATGGTATTTCCCCACACTGAGATTGAATTCTTGTTTGCAAGAATAGAGCAGATAACAATATTATAGAGGTAAATTTTATTGAAAGGAAGAGAAAACAAAATGCTTGAATGAACAATCATTAGTTACAAAGATATATGTAAATCCTCAAAGTCGCTTATAGGATCGGATATGAAATTTCCTCAGGCAAAGGCTCCTCCACAAGTTTTTTGTCACCTTCCCCTCTTCCCACTTCCTCCAATCCCTACCTTAAGTCATGTTTCTTTTCCCTTCTCTCTTACCCCCTTCCCATAAAGCCTTTTGTTTTTCTCTTCCATTGTCAGTGTTCTATAGTTCTCACAAATTCACAGTCAAAGTGAGGATTCTCTAGGGTTATCTTGTCTTTTTCTGCCTTCATCTCCTATGCCAGCTGAAGATGAAACCTCCAGAGTCCTCATCCTTTCTTCAGGTGCTATCCTTTCTTCAGAACTTTTCCTTTCTTTTCATCCCTGTTCCTCAAGTCCATACCAATTGCAAGTCCTTCCCCTCCTCCTACTCCTATCTATGCCTTTAGCGTAATAGCACTTATTTTCCTATTCTCTCTCTCGGAGAGAAGAATGGGAAAAAAACATTTTAAAAAGCGTTTTGTGCCAAGAACTGTGTTAGGCACTGAAAATACAAATGGAAAACTGAGACCTTCTTTGTTCTCAAAGAGCTCACATTGTAATTGGGGAAGGACAATCCATTTAGGGAGTTTAGCTAGCTGCAGGTCAGACAGAAAGGCCCAAGGGTCCTGAGGGTGCAGGCTATGGGCAGATGGTATTGGATATAAGAGGCCATATCCGCCCTAAAGCAGGGATTGGGGAAGGTGGAAGGATTCCAGAAGCTCTTAGTTTTGTGAGGCTCAAATGAAATAACATAAACACAGTATTTTGCAAACCTCACAGGAGGATATCAATGCCAGCTTTTGTCTTTGTCATTAGTTATTGTTATTATTACATATAGAATCCCATATAGAATTATTATATATAGAATTGGTTGAAAATACCCCCATGTAGACCAGCTTCTTCACTCAGTAAAGAGTGAATCCTCTTTACAGCATTTCTTGACAAATGATTCACCAACTGCAACTTGTGTATCCACCCCCCTCTTCAGGCAGTCAGCTCCCTTGTTGGACAGCACTGATTGTTACTAAGTTCTTCCTCGCCTGGAAGAATGGGGTTCAAAGTCTTTGCTTAAGGTGTTTGAATTTCAATAGCATCCTTTTGCCACTATAATGACAGGGACGGGTTAGGGGCCTGTGGATGTGGAGTAGGCGGGCTATCTCTCAAAATGTCCTTGACTGGATTTTAAAAACCATGTTTGTCAATGAATGTCTTAAAATGTCATTGACCCATGGAGATAGAATGCACCTCCTGGTTATCAGGGGAGGAGGACAGCATAGGAGCTGCCAGTCTCCCAGGCTGTTTATCCTGGCAGAGGGAGGGAGGAAAGAAGCAGAGAGCAACTAAGCAGAGCCTTTTACAAGGGAGATGAGCAAAATCTCAGTGAGACAAATGGAGCATCTTTAGGACAGGGTCTAGAGCAGGGGTTCTTGACCCTGTTTGTGTCAAGGACCCCGTTTGACAGTCTGATGAAGCCTATGACTCCTTTTCAGAATAATGTTTTTAAATGTATAAAATAAATTAGAGAGGATCACGAAGAAAAGAAACGATGTTGGAATATAATTGTTTTTAAAATATAAAAACAAACAAGTCTACTGACTCCAGGCTAAGCACTCCTAGTCTAGAAGGTGGAAATGTCACTGGATGTTCACTAAGCTCTGAATAACTGATGACATTTCTGTTCTTATTTGTTTTGACCACCTTTGCCTTACCACATGTTGAGCAAACCAATCTCTTTGACCCTAAGGTGTTTCCACTGTTTAATCAAGGGAGGTTTGCTCCTCTTATGGCTCCAATGAATTGGAGAGAAGCTGCTGGCAGTATTTGTTGGGAGATCCTTTAATGGGAGACAAAGGGAGTTCAGGACAATACAAGTAAATTGTTGCCTCTGTTGGGGTAGGAATGGGAGGATAGCTAGTGAGGGCTAGTTCTGTGATGACTAGAAAAGAAACCATTATTTGTATATTTTCTCTGTCTTCTACTTTATTCTTAGACCTAGCAGACCAATTCTAATTCCTCTGGTACATGATTCTTTTTGGGGGGAGTAGGGGAGGAAATTGGGGTTAAGTGAATTTGCCCAGGTTTACACAGTTAGAAAATGTCTAAAGTTGGATTTGAATCTAGGTCCTATTGACCACAGGGTTGGTCCTTAATTCATTGTGCTAAGTAGCTGCCCCCATGATGATTATTTAAATATTTTATATCAGCTATCAGATCCTCTCTGTTTTTCCTTCTCATCCATCCATCCATCTATCCATCTGTCCATCCCTCCTTCCATCCATCCATCCACAATCAGAATTTATTAAGTACCTTCTATGTTTTAGGCACTATCAGATGTTGGATCTATAAAGAGAAAAGAGAAATAACCTGAAACAACTCCTGACCACAAGGAGTTTAAATTCTATCAAGGTGACAACATGCACACAGTTAAATGCAAAATGTGTGCAAAGTGAATGCACAGAATTTTGAGGCAGAAAGTATTAATTATTGAAGGTATGTGGGGCAGTTAGAGCACAGTATTTAGAGCACTGGCTCTGGAGTCATCAGGACCTGAGTTCAAATCCAGTTTCAGATACTTAACACTTCCTAACTATCACTTACTCCCCCCCCCCAATCAATAATTATTGAGAGTGTGGAGGTAAGGTCTTCTGGAGAAGGGGATAATCCAGTTGAATCTTGAAGAAATTCTTTGAGGCAAAAGTGGGGAGTACATTCCATGCTTGGTGTAGAGGTGGGAGATGGAATGTTACATGCTAGAAATAGCAAGTATGGCTGAAAAATAGAGTTCATGAAAGATATTAATATGCAATAAATCTGACAAAGTCTGGTGCTGGACTGCAAAAGGACTTTCAATGCCCCAAAGAGGAAGATGTGTTTTATTTTCTTGGCAATAGGGAATTATTGGAGCTTCTTAAGCATATTTGAAAATCTATGAAGTCTATGGTTTGGAAATATGATTTTGGAAAGTCTATGAATGGAAATATCAATGTCATCTGTGTTAGGAGAGGAGAGATGCTTGGGACTTAGAGATCAAATTGGAGGCTATTATAATAGTTCAGGCAAGAGATGATAAGAATCTGAACTAGAGTGATGTTTGTGAGTGTAATTTGTGAATGTCCTTTTTAGTTAGATTGTCATTTATCTCTCCTGAGATATCTCCCTGAAATATAGCCTAGAAATCAATGCATTACTTCATGTAGACACCTTAAATTCCATATATCCAAAACTATCATGGGAACTATCTTTTTCACCAACTTTTTTTTCTATAGACTTCACTATTTCGGTTAAAGATACCACCCAAGCTCACAACATCTTCAACTCATCACTCCCTCTCATCCCTCAAATCCAATTGGTTGCCAAGATCTCTCTTTTACCACCATTTTTCCTCTTCCAACAAAGCCACTGTCCTGGTGTAGACCCTCTTCTTCACATGCCTGAACTATTTAGATAACTTGATAATCTCTCTCCACTTCTGTCCATCCTACACTTAGTTGTCAAATTGATCTTAATGCATGGCTACGACTTTTTTATCTTCTTCCTTTTCACTCTTCCTCCCCATCCATTCTGTAAACTCTTAGTGGCTCCCTACTACCTCAGGACCAAATAAAAAAAATGCTCTGTTTGGATTTTAAAACCATTTCTATCTTATTCCTCTTTCCATCTCTTTAGTATTTTTATACCTCACCCCTCTTACATCTGTGTTCTACATCCCAGTGGCATTGGCCTTCTTGCTTGTTCCTTGAATCTGATATTCCATTTCCTGATCTTAAGTGTTTTCACTGGCTGATTCCCCCATGCTTGGAACTCTCCTCTATCTTCTCCTGGCTTCTTTTAAATCCTAGCTAAAACTGTACCTTTTACAAGAAGTCTTTACTGAATCTTTCTTCATTCTAGTGCCTTCCTTCTGCTAATTATCTCTAATTTTACTTGTGTCTTGCTCGATTGTACAAAGTTGTTTTCATGTTATCTCCCTCTTGAGCACCTTAAGAGCATGGATTGCATTTATTTATTTATTTTTTCTTTGTATCCCCAGCCCTTATCACAGTGATTGGCACACATGAAATGCTAAATAAATACTTGTTGGTTATTACTTCCTTTGTTTTAGATGCTAAATTTTTTTAAAGTCATATCCAAACTCTCATGAATCTGCTATCTCCTTATGTCTCTTCCATCCTGTAATTGTACAGTTAATTTTTTGAACCTAGGTAAAGGACTTGACATTTATCTCTATTAAGACTTGATTCATTATATTCTATCCATTCTTCTAGTCTATGGAGATCTTTTTATACCCAGTTCCGTCATCCAATGTATTAGCCATTCTTCCCAGCTTTGTATCATCCCAAAACTTGATAAGTATCTTATCTATGCCTTCCTCAGCTCCAAGAATAGGAGCATCTGCCTGTAGCGGACGCTGACACCCCCTTGGCCCAATTTCCCATGAAAACTAGAGAGGCAGAGGATATTACATTTTTCATTAATTCTGATGCCTGACTTCTCATTGGCCTTGGGCACTTAGCCTCCCAGCATTTATTTCCATGGAAGTAGGCACAAGATCTGTGATACCCCAGTCTGGTCTGTCTGTATTGGTCCTGAGAATCAGAGAATCCGGAAGAGACCTTAAGGACCTGTTAGTTCAAATCCTCATTATACAGATGAGAAAATGGAGGTCTAAAGATATGAAGTTATTTCCCTATAGCTCCTTAGTTGCAGAGCTAATTTTAGAATTATTCTGGACCTTTGATTTTACCAGATAGTGAATTTATATAACTGTGATGATACAGATGACCTTTCTCTTTGTTATACCAAAGAGCTAACAAAAACAGTAATAGTTTATAATTTAATAATGCTGAATGGCTTGTACAAAGCCATTCTTTCTTTCCAAGATTTCATATGATCTTCCAAATAGCCCCATGAAGTAGGTAGGGTAGGAGTTATTTTATAGATGAAGAACTGAGTCTCAGAGAAATTACACTGCTAGCAACTGGCAAAGGCAGAATTCCTGACTGGCTCTCCTGACTTCTAGGCTACTGCTATGTTCACTCCACATATAGCAGGTTCATAAGTCCTGTGAATGTGTATCCACATGCTCAGGTGTGGGTGTGTACACATGTGAATGGATGTGCTCACACCTAGAGAGTGTCTCTGTGTGTGGTCAGATGAGTAAGTGTGTAAACTATTAATTTGGCCTTACAAAATGAACATTTTTTTGCCACCCTCTCCAAATATACCCTTAGCTTCTCTCTCTCTCCTTTCTCCCCCCTGTTTTTTATTCAGTTCTCCTTTTTCTCTTTCAACCTCATTCCCCTCCATCTTTCTGCCTCCTCCCTTTCTAAAAAAAATTCATCAGGTTATGAGCAGGGATGTGACATGCACACCTTTGTTTCTCTCCATTGTTGACCCTGAATGACCAATAGGTTGCTACATTTCATTGTGTGAGGGCATGCCCCCCCCCAAAGATGGCTCCTAATGTCCTGAAAGTTGGGAGGGATTGGGGGAGGCACAAGCTCTGGTGTTTATAGTTCCCTTCAGCTTCCTAGCATTGATGTGAATCCATGGACTTGATGGGGGGAGGAAGGCCAACAGAGAAGGCCTGGGATGGGGAAGGAGGGGGATGAAGTTAACCCTGTTTTATAGACTCTCTGGCTGATGATCACATCAGGGAGCTGATATTCCTGGAAGCAGCAGAGATCTTTGCAAGATGCTGATAAGCAGTTCTGAGGGAGGGCACGGGAGCAGGAGATGAAGGGGAAGGATTTCTTTTGTTTGTTGTCTTTCTTTTCCCCTCTCTGCTATCTCTGGCTCAGGAGGAGGAGGAGGAGAAGGAGAAGAAAGAGTGGGCATCCAAATTCCCCTCCCCTCCCCTGGGCTGATCAGCATGCAGGGGCTGTTGCCTCTAGAAAGGGTCCTTGCCGGCTTTGTACCTTCAAGGTTACTACTGGCGTCCCGCTGCTGAAGCTAGATGCTCCCCCTTTTTTGGGGGGGAGATAAGGTTCTTTCCTCCTCTGTACCACCAAACAGGTCACAGACCCTTCAGAGCCCCAACTAGGAGTTATGCAGCTCCTTGAGGCTGCTGACATCTGACCCTGAGAATAGTGGCAGATGGGAGGGGGAGAAAGGGAGCAGGAGATAAAACCATTTGGATAGTATATAGCTGAATTTAGCCGAATAATTTTGTATTTACTATGTGCTAGGTAATATATCAAGGAGCATTAGAGTGGAAATCAAGAACTCTGGATTCTAGTCTCAGCTCTAATGCTATAATTAGATTTTTAGTCTCAAGTTACTTTATGTCTCCTGAGCTTTGGCATTTACATGAGGGACAATGGAACTCTTTTATTTTGATTTTTTTCAATGACCAAGAATTTATTTGCTCTTCTTTATATCTCCTCCCTGCCACTATGAATAAAGAAAAACCAAGTCTTTGTAATAAATATACAGTAAAAAAAAATAAATTCCCCTATCAGCTATATCCAAAAATGGGTGTTAGACAATACTACTTCTCACAGGGTGATGGTGATGTTAAAATAAGGTAAGATGTGGAAAAACTATCTTTATATAGTGGGATACAAATATTCGTTATTATTATTGTTCAATTCAGCAATCATTTAATAAGCCTACTCTGGACTAGACATTGAAATTACAAAGACAGAACAAAAGAGTTCCTGACCTCAAGAGGCTTACATTTTATTGGAGGGGATACCCATAGTATTTACATTTATATTCATATAAATACAAGATACTCTATGGAGGGAGAAACTGCTAGAAATGAGGGAGATCAAGATTGGATGCCCATTATGTCAATCATGACTTGAATCTTGAATGAATCAAAGGAATCTTAAGAACCAGGAAAAATCTGGGTATTCTAGATGTGGATTCTGCACAAAGATATGTAGGTAAATGGAATGATACACTCAGGGTATAGACAAGTATGCCAGTTTAGCTAGAATATAGATTATATTAAAAACAGAATGAGTTGTGAAATAAGTCAGGAAATATTGGTGTGTAATATTTGATTAGTAAATATTTAGAAAAGGAAGGGATGATCTCTCTCTCTCTCTCTCTCTCTCTCTCTCTCTCTCTCTCTCTCTCTCTCTCTCTCTCTCTCTTTCTCTCTCTCTCTCTCTCACTCACACACACACTCACTCACAACCAAGATGAGTTCAAGAACAGGTCATGTCAGATTAACTTAATTTCCACTGGGCAGCTAGGTGGCGCAGTGGATAGAGCACCAGCCTTGAATTCAGGAGGATCCGAGTTCAAATGTGATCTCAGACACTTAACACTTCCTAGCTGTGTGACCCTGGGCAAGTCACTTAACCCCAGTCTCAGGGAAAAACAAACAAACAAAAAACTTAATTTCCACTTTGGAAAATGTTGCTAAATGGGCAGTTGAGGGAAAATGCTGTTTATATAATTTATCTATATTTAAGCATAATATTTGATAAAGCATTTCATGCTATTCTTGTGAAAAAGATGGAGAGATGTGAGCCACTTGGTAATATGAATAGATGAATTTGGAACAAGTAGAATGATTGTTTACAAAGAACGGTAAGGGAAAGTTTGATGTCTGCTGGGAAAGGAGATCTCTAGGAGAGTGCTCTAGAGAGCTGTACTTAGTCCTATGCTGTTCTTATTCAATAACTTGGATAAAGAAAGCCCTGGACAACATATGTCACATTTTTGGATGACTTGAAATTGGGAGGGCCAACTACCACAATGGATGGCAGAGTCAGGATCCCCAAAGATCTCAACAAGCAAGGAAATACATTGGTCTGAACTAAATAAGACAAAATTTGATAAGTATAGATGTAAAATCTGACATTTGGGTTCAAGAAACTTATATTACAAATAAAAGATGGGAAAGACAGCAGTTTGCTTGAAAAAGATCTGGGAGTTTTAGTGGAATGCAAGCACATTGGTCTATGATAATCAAGAAAGCTAATGTGAACTTAATAACTCCAGGAACAAAAAGGTATTATGGAGTATTATGTTCAGTTCTGGACACCACATTTTAGGAAGGACACAAATAAACTAGAGACATCCAGCAGTGAGGCAACCAAGATACAAACGAGTCCATGTCATTTGAGAATCTGCTGAAGCAAATGGAGATCTCTTGGGAAGAAATGGCAAGAGGGTTGGGAAGAAAGACATCTTCACCCTACCTCCAAACCTTTGAAAGGCTCTTATGTGATAAAGGATTAAATGTGTGCTTTTTATTAGGTGGTATTACAGTGGCTAGAGTACAGAAGGCCTGGCTTCAAATCTTGCTTCAGGTACTTACCTGTTGTGTGACTTTGGCCAAGTCATTTAATTGCTACCTGCCTCAGTTTTCTCATCTATAAAATCAGTATAACAAGAGCACTTTCTTCTCAGGATTGTTGTAAAAATAAAATAAGGCAATATTTATAAAGGGTTTTGCAAACCCTAACATATTAATAAATGCTAGCTGCTGTTATTGATCCCAGAGCACAAGAACTAGGAGTAATGAGTAGAAGTTTCAAATCAGCAAATTTAGGCTTGAGACAAAGGGAAAAATTCCTTAAATTTAGATCTGTCTGAAAATGGATTGGGTTTCCTTGGGAATAAGTGAGTTTTCCCCTCACCAGAAGTCTTTAAGGAAAGGCTGGATGACCACTTGACAGGTATATTGTAGAGGAGCTTCTTTTCTGGGTATGAACTGGTCTAAATGACTGCTCAGGGCCGGCCCCTCTGTGATTCCATCCTAGAGAAAATTAGCGATTAATATAGGTTATTGAATGGGGGAAAAGGGACTCCTCTCTTCAGGGAGCTTTAGTTATAGAGTCTAGTGTTGTTGAGACAACATTTCTGGATTCTTCTCCCTCTACCCTCTTGCCAGTGAGATTTTAATCCCTGCTAGGAGGGGAAGCAGAAGTGGAGGGTTGTCCCATACTGTGTTTTATTCACTCCCTTAACTATTATTTATCTAGGTGGATATGATTTTTAGGTTCAAGTTAACTTCTGATCACTGTTTCATTAATTGTGGAAACAGGACCCTAATTTTTATATCCAAGTCTTGACTCCCTTCCCAATAGATTCCCAACTGTATAATGAATACCCATAGCATTTAGCAAAGAAATCCATTCATCTAATCCAATAGCAAAACAAAAATCAGAGACAGTATAATATACTCAGGAGACCACATACCAAACATTCTCCCATTGGGAGAGCTCAGCAGCTCAGCTCAACCAAGAGTCCTAGATCTTATCCTGAAGTTCCTTGAAATCTTGACTGTAGCAAGTTGAGGGTGGAGACTACTAACTCCTCTTATCCTCTTATTCCCAGAGTCTTTTCCTTAGGCAACCTAAAGTGGGACTGACATTTTCCTTCTCTCTTGTAACTGGAAGCCAGTCTCAAGAGCCTGACGAGGCTCAAGAGATTGGAAGAATTCTCCTATTTCTTGTTCTACCCTTTTCCTCCTGCCCCTCATGCAAGTAGAGGGCATTGAACTCCATGAATTATTAAGGGTTTAAATAGATATAATTGGAGAGAGGAGAAAATCCCATACAAATAAACTTTTGGATTGAGACTATACTAGAAAAACACACCAAAAATTACTTACCCCCCCCCCAGTATATAATCAGTGAGTTATAATTCACTATTGTGCAATGCAGAAGTATTCTGTATTTGAAATCAGATTTGAATTTAAATCATAATTCTGCTACTGTGTGACTTTGCGCAAATCACTGTACCTCTCTGAGATCTTTGTCATCTGTCAAATGACAAGAGATTAAGCTAGGTAATCTACTAGTTCTGATTATGATCTATGAATCCATGTGTTAAGTGGAATGTAGTCAAAGATATGATATATGGTACAGGCAATGTGTAACTAATTATATATGAGTTTGAGATGGTAGAGGATTTGAATAGTAAGAGAAGAATGGGGAGAATGTGTTTGGTATCAGGAAAAGAATGCACAAAAATTCAGAGGGTGAAGGAGCATAATATATGGGAATGGTCTATGTCTGGAAGAAAAATTTTGATGCTGAAAAAATTTGTTTTGGAGATTTTAGGTCTTTTGGAACGGGTTTCTTTTCTTCCCTCAATAGTTTTCCTTCTTTTTACTCCTCAGATTCTGATTGCACTCATGCTTACTCTTTTCTTCATTATCAAACTTCCAATTTGGGATTCTAATATTCTATGATTTTGCAAAAATTGAAGAGGAGGATGAGCTAAAAAATTTGATTGGAATGGACTAGTTTAAACAGGGTTATTTTGAGGCACATGCATGAGACAGGACAGCAGGTTCTTGAGAGGAAGAGGAGAGGAAGAGCACGGTTATGCTTTAAAGATAGATCAAGAGCCTGGATTTGAGAAAATGGACACTATAAATTTAAAAAATATTTAGCACTTAATTTAACTTGACATGTTAAGCAAGACACCACTGCCTTGGATTAATAAAACCTTTGATTCAAGAAAGCCTTTCTGTCAGCTCTACACCTTCTAATATCCTGGTCAGTCACAATCCCCTATTTTCACAGTTGAGGAAACTAAGACCCTGAGAAGTTAGAATATTGGAAAGAACACTATATGAGTCAGAAGACATGAGTTCCACTTCCATTTCTACTCCATGTGACTGACTCTGTGACCTTGTACAAGTCTCAGGTGGTTGTTCTTGGTCCCAGAGAGCAAAAATGGAAGCAATGGGTAAATACTGTAGAGTCAGGCTTAGGCTCACTATAAGGAAATATTAAAAATGGAACAAACAGCCCTGGAGTCAGTGAATTTTCTCAATTAAGGTCTTTTAGTGGAGGATGGTTCATTGAATAACAGATTTAGACCTGGAAGGGAACTTATCTATCATCTTGTCTGATCTCACTTTAAAATGAGGAGATAAGACAAAAATGATATATAAGTCCAGAGAGGCAAACATATTTGACCAGGGTCACGTTGCTAATAAATGTCAGTGGTGACATTTGAACCAGAGTCTTCTTGGCTCTAAGCCCAATACCTTATCCACTGTGTTCCATTGGATGCCTTAGCTATAGGTCGATATTCTTTGTTTGTCAGGGATTCAATTTCCTCAGCTATAAAATTAGAAGGTTGGGCTTCTAATTTAGGTCATAAAACTATGGAGCTCTATTCTGGAAGATGCTTAAGAGGCTATCTATTCCAATTCCTGGGCTCAATGGCTAACTACCTTTTCAAACAGATTTAGTGCAATAGGAAGATATCATATGTTATATTTAGAACCAGAAGACTTAGAGTCAAAGCCCATATATGTTATTTACTATTTTTGTTATCTCATGGCAAGCCATTTCTCTTCTCTGGATCTCTTCCATAAAATGAAGGGGCTGAAACAGATAATATCTAAGTCTTGCTCTAAAGCTTGTGGGTAGTTATGAATTGCTATCACCTACCTGACATCATTCAGCCTTTGCTTGAACCCTGCCACAGAAGGAGAACTTATTGCTTTAAGGAGATCTAACATGATATCCATCTTCTATATTATATGTTCCCCCTCAGCAGTTTTGGCTCTTTGAGTGAGAGAATGGGTCTCAGAGCCAGGAATACCTAGGTCCAAGTGCTGCCTCTGATATATTTATCTGTGAAACCCTGCGAAAGCCACATCATCTTTCTGTTCCCCTAGGCACTTGCAGAAAAAGTAGGAATCTACATTGTTGGGGGGAATTCCTTCCACTGATGGACTGATGAAAATCCAGGTCTAGATCCCCATCCTCAGTTATTTTATTTCTTTTCAAAACAGACACATACACAAACACTAAAATAGCCAGAAAATAGAGCACCCTTCCTGGAAATAGTTAAGCAAATTGATTCGAGTGATTCTGACTCATATATGGAGTTTTATATTTTCTAATTTATTGTTAAAAGAAAGAAAGACTGAATGCTTTGACTTCAACAAAGTAGTGCTAACTTTGTCCATTATGTTTAACTTGAGTTTTTCTTGCTGTTTAATGTTGTCTTCTTTTACATAGTTGTAGTCAGTCTGTATATTGTTCTTTGTTTCAGCTTTTTTTCCCTACTCTACTTCTTCCTAAATTTCCCTGGATCTTTCATATTCATTGTTCTTTATGGCACAATGGTATTTCATTATATTCATGTACCACAATTTATTCAGTCATTCTCCAATTGTTGGGCATATAGTTCATTTCCAACTTTTTTTGCTATTACAAATAGTGCTACTATAAATATTTTTGTATGGCTAGGTCTTTTATTCCTTTCTATTACCTTCTAGGAGTGTGAACCCAGTACTGTGCTCTCTGGTTGTGCTCTATTTTGTAACTTTTATTATACTGTCTTCTAAAATACTTGCTCCAATTCATAGCTACCCTAGCAGTGAATTAGTGTACCTATTTTTGCCATGGTCTCTGCAGCATTGCAATTTTTATTCATTTGCCATCTTTACTGCTTTTATAGATACAGGTAAATACTTCAGAATTGTTTTAATTTGAAATTTTCTGATGATTAGGATTTCCGAGTATTTCTCTCCATCCCCCCCCCATAGTTATTGATAATTTGAGGCTTCTTTTAAAAAGTGCCTTTGGCCTCATCTCTTGGGTATGTCTTTTAAACATGAATCAACAATATAAGGACGTTTACCTGGGTATAGCTATAGCAATACAGGCATAAAGTTTGTGCTGCTCATACAAGAAGGGCAAAGGGTATCAGCTCTACTCTACATGTCCTGTAGGGCTAAATGAAACTCCAGGATAATTTGCATGTCCTGGAGTTAGCTTTCTGGGGAATGATGGGAGTTGAGAGGAATTTATTTATCCCAACCCAAATATCAAGCGGACCTGAGGGAGTTCCCACGAGAGATAGTGATAGACATGACTTGAATAGCTATTTGCTGTGGTTGGCTGTGGCCCTGACTCACAAAAGAGCCAAAATAGCTTGACTGGAATGCTGACTTCCAAAGTAGCCATAAGGACTACCTGCAAGGAAGAAGCCCTTAGCAGCTCCAATTTAGTGGTGATGAAGACGATGGTATTTAAGCTGAGGAACAATAGATAACAACAATTCAGTAGACAGTAGTGACTTAGATAACATCAGCTGCTCATGAGGAAGAAGTAGTGAGCTGTTCTATTGGAGATGTAATCTTAGGAGCAGGAGTTTTTCCTCTCCAACTGTTGTAATCTGTGAGAGACTGTGCCCTTGTCCATATGGAGGTATTTTCCTTTGTTATTTGTCTTGTTCTGCTGTTTCATCAAATGTTACTTGTTTGAATTAATCTGTTCTTAATTTTGGTAAAAAAAAAGGAGCATTGGTACTTCTCTGACAGTTTCTTTCTTTCCACTCACGGCACAAAGAGGCTTTCCTTCAAAGAAGATGAAGTTGCCCTGATTGGTCTATATGATTGTTCTGGGTTCTCAGATACAATCTCCTGGTCATCTAAGAGCATGAAAAGCCTCAGAAAACTGGAGTCTGGGTCTTTTGGACTTGGTGGATTTCTAAAACTTACATGAGTCACCTTCCCCTGTCTTTATGACAAGATGCATTTCAATATGAACACAAGAGGAGTAGGTGTCCATAGAAGCTAATAGCCACTTTATTCTAGTGTATATCCCTGCTGGGTTAGAACAAAATAAATATCCATGTGTGAAATGTCCAATAACTTGCGAATGCCTCACTTTATTCCAATATTTAACCTGAAATAAGAGATTGCACCAAGGTACATGAGAGCTGCACCTTTGATATAAGTGAAAATAAAAATGCAATTTTTTCCTGCCAAGTTCACAGACTCCCTAAAATCTGTTCATGGACACATTTGGGGGGTGTCTGTGGATCCCATACTTTAGCATGACTAGTTGCCTAGAGTCTCATAAAACAACAGAAAATGCAGGGGCTTTGTGAGGAATGAGGGATGCTTTTAATCCAAGAATCGGCTCAAAAATTCTTTCCTTTCAAGAAAAGTACTTACTGAGTTTGGCCCTGGTTTAGGGGTGAGAACATGATCTAGGTATGGATGAGTAGGGTTGAGGTTTTATTGTGAAATGTAGGAACTCAGAGAAATTGGACTGAGGTGTAATACTTTGAACTGGCTAAACTCTGTTTAGTTCTGCTTGTGGGGAGCTAAGTGATATAGATGGAAAAGTCGCCCCCTTTTTGTTTGGGAACGGAGCTGAGGCAAGTGGGCATCCAACTGTGAATTTGTCTGACTAGTGACAATTTGGGAAAAACACAAGTTAGCAAGAAAGTCTGCCACCAAGGCAAATATTTGGAGATTGGAGGGCCCCAAATTCCTGAGCTTTTCAGTTGGAATCAGCAGACTCTAGGAGGCTGGGATTAATTTGAAGAAATTTACTAGCAGAGTTTGTGGCAGATAAAACAGTTTGCTTATTTCACACTTGTATGGCCACCTGCTAGGAACTGTTTGTTCAGTTTCAGATTCTTTAATTAAAATCAACATAAAACAGATTGAAAACATCCCAAGAAGGGGATGCTTGATTTGCTGGAGGATATCACGGAAAGACGTGGCAAAATGGTTAAAATGCTTCGTCACCCAAACGAGTGAGCAAGTTTGAACGTGACGGGCTATGCAAACACCTGTTTGTGTGTGTGTGTGTGTGTGTGTGTGTGTGTGTGTGTGTGGTGGGTGCCATCTTATTCACAGAAGGATTGGTAAATGTTATATTTGGATTGTGTCCTGGTCAGGTGACAATAATATGGAAAAGGCACCAAGTGCATTCTAGGAGCTCTTCTTTACACTAGAGACATCTTTCAAGGAGGAAGGTGTGAGTAACATTGGGAAAGGGAAAGGGAAAGCCTTTTAATGCTAGAATTGTGTGATTCCATCACCTTGAAAAAGCCCAAACCTGTAGTTCTTTTGGGCCATGTGTTACCTTCCCCTGAAACCAATGTCAGGGGGAGACATTTTCTACATTGTTGATCACCCTTGGAACTCCCTGGAATGCTGACATTCTCTAAGCTGTACCCTGGGCCATGGTTGGGATGAATCATGCATCTAATCAAGCAATCAAAAAAGAAAGTCTCACGGTTCCCGGAGGACTTTTCCATCTCTGTTTTTGTCATGGAGATCGTTCCCCCTCTTTTTCCTCTTGTTCACTTTCCCATGTTCCTAGAAGTGAAGATTGTCTCCTTTCCAGGCTGTATTTTTTTTCTACCTAGAAGTCCATTTACTTTTAATTACTCCATTTACTTTTAAATTACTCCACATACTTTTAGTATGATTTCTATACTCCCATGTTTTCTGAATTTTAGTCCAGAGCTTTCCTCCTAATACCACATTGCCTTCTTAACCTCCCTGAGTATTAATTTCCTCATACATAAAACAGGCCATTGTGTGTTGGGAGAACAGGGATAAGTGGGGTGGAGATATTTTTGAGCGTAGATGGGACACTAGAAGGTGCCAGGCTGAGTGAGAAGCTTTGTGGGAAGCAGAAGGAAGCTTTGCTAAGCTGTGAACCCCTTTGTCACTGCTCTAGTTCCCTGCTCATTGAGAAACACAGATCAAAGAGCATGAAGAGCAAAGGCTAATTAAAAAGGTTAAAGCCCAAAGTCTCTAAGATCAATGAATGAGTTCCAGCTCAGTTCAGTATCAATTTCCAGAACTTGATTTTAACTTTTGATTGAGTACTGAGACTACTCAGTAATTTATCTACTCTCTATACTGAGTAACCTTAATTTCATACTATATTCCCTTCAAACCAGATAGGTTAACCTATCATCTCCCATATAAGCCGTATTCATTCCTCCATTCCATATAATGCATTTACCTGGGTGATTCTTCTCTTCCTCTCTGTCAAATAGTGTCCCTCTTGTCCTTCAAAGGTCTCAAGACAGTTCCTCCATTAAGCCATCCAAAATTAGTCCTGTTTTAATCACCCTCTAAGCCATTGAACTTACTCCTCTTCCCTCCTTCCTCTTCTATTCTCCTTCTTTCACCTATAACTATTTTGAATGCCTCTTTTTCAATTGCGCTTGGCTGTGTTTTGTGATTATATATTTCAATTACTTTTATCCATTTCTATTTGGATGTCTACTTCTTCCTATTAGATAGGAATCTTTCTGAACAAGTACTCTCTTTTTTCTGCATCTCTCCTTTCTCTCCTACATTCCTTCAGCACCAAGGACAGAGCACAGCTAATACTCCAACTCCTAGCATTTTTTCTCTGACCAAAATAGAGGATGAGGGCCCCAAGAGATGTTCAATTCATTTATTAATCCTTCCTGTCCACCCAACCTTGACTCTATCCTTTTCCTTACTTCCCACGGTCTTTACCACCATCTTGCTAGTCTTAAAGGTGCTGAGAGGTTGTCAGTTGGTGGGGATCATGATCAGTACCAGCTGACCTTTGGTGTTCTGTGCTCTCTCCCAGTATTTCTTGTCCTCTCCCTGCCACAGTCACCTGCTGCCTGGAACCCTGGCCTCCTCTGGGGCCCCGAGGTGCATACAAGATACCGTGTATGGGGCTCCTTTTGTGGAGCTGATTAGAGGCCTCCTCCAAGAAACATCAAAGCCTCAATTAACATGGGCTGCTTGCAACCCTCTTGCAGAACTCTGATAAGAATAGAATTTTCTCTTGGAAAATGGATTTTTATTTAGTTGTGTGTACTGTTGGTTAAATGACCTACTCTGTACACTGGCGCCTAGATTCCAGGGACAATTAGGGGGCTCGTCAGGAATTGGTTATCTGAAGGAAACAGGCGCTGGGCTGTTTAGCTGTCTAATATCCTGACTGGTGGGAGGGGAAGCAAATTAAAAATTACGTGTCTCCTCTTATAGACATTGGGATCTGAAGGAGCACTGGGTTAGTTGGGGCTTTTTTTGTCAAGGGAGAACAGAATAACCTCTGACCTTGCCTTAAGTGTCTTTTAGGTCTCTGCTGTTTATTTAATTATTTTTTGGGGGGAGGAGGAAGTATTGTAAAAGAAGGCTAAGGTTGGTGATGGACTAAAATAGTCACTAATATTGATCCTTATTTGTGATGGGAGGGAGGAGAAATCTGACTGTGAGAGAGGCCTTGGCGTGGAAGGCACAGTGATAGAATGAAGGATGAGGCTGGAATGGGCAGATGTCTTATTTCTCTCCTCCTTGTTATTCCCATTTCATTTTTTAGAGGGATTGCCTCATTACCTCAAACTAGTCCATTGCATCATTGGATTTGGATCTGAAAAGGAACATAGAAATCATCTAGTCTATTACTCACCTTTATCCCATTTTACAGCTAAGAAAACTGAGGCCCAGAGAAGTGAAGTTATTTGACCAAGGTCACATAGGTAACTGACACCTAGGAGTTACCCTTAAAGTGACCTCAAAGGGCATCTGGTCCTCATTTTACAGATTAAGAAGCTGAAGCCCTAGAAGTTTGATGCTGCAGGCCTCTCAGAAGTCTAGAAGTTCAGGAGACCTGTTTTCACATCATGACTCTGCTCCCATACTACTTGTTTACAAGTTACATTCCATCTCTAGGTCTCATTCATTTGTAAAGTGAGGAGATTAGTCTTGATGCTACTACCTCCCTGACTCTCGTAGTCATAGTGACTTTCTGTGGTCAGTCTTTGAGCCACTCTGAACTTAGCTAGATTGGTTAATGAAGAATAATCTTTGCTAAAACTTTGATAAAAACTCAAAGTATAGCAAGAGGTCAGGACCTCTCAAAGCTTGTATTCTCTTATGACCACTTCCATGCCACAAAGAGAGATTTTAGATTTGAAGACATACATGTAGAGGCACACATACAATGAACAAATACTCCCTTGTATCCAACTTCTCTCCCTCCAGTTGAAGTTTAAGC
This sequence comes from Sminthopsis crassicaudata, assembly GCF_048593235.1. Lineage (NCBI taxonomy): Eukaryota > Metazoa > Chordata > Mammalia > Dasyuromorphia > Dasyuridae > Sminthopsis > Sminthopsis crassicaudata. Next base: position 518,245,122 of record NC_133619.1, read on the forward strand.
TTATTCCAATGAGCATCCCTAATAGAGAGGATCTGAGTTCAAACCCAGCCTCAGATAGTTACTAGTTGGAACTAGTATTATTCCAGTTTCTTTTCCTGAAACAAGAACAACAAAGCAAAAAACCTTTCATTTCTCCAGAGTCAAGAAAAAGCCAAGCCACTTAATCCTCTTCACCTCAGTTTCCTCATCTGTAAAATGAGTTAGAGAAGGAAACAGCGAACCACTCTAGCATCTCCGCCGAGAAAACCTCAAATAGGGTCATGAAGAGTAAGATACAACTGAAAATGACTAAATAACAAAATTTCTAATAGAGACAGAATTGTACAATTCCAAAGGACTAATGAAAGAAAATGTTTTTCATATCCAGAGAGAGAACTAATGGATTCTGAATGCAAATCAAAAGGATACCATTTTCACTGTATTTTTTTTTTTGCATTTTTTGGTCTGATTCTTCTATTATAACATGATTTATATGGAAATTAAGAAAAAACAAACAAATGAAACAGTCATATTGTGGACAGCATGCTGGACTTTATCATCAAAAATACTTGTATTTGAATACTTCCTCTGACACCATCTGCATTTGGGTAAGTCACTAAACTAAGCCTCAGTTTACTCATCTGTAAAATAGGGATAAAAATACTAGTCATCTTAATTTGCAGGCCTTTTTGAGAGATTCAAGTGAGAACACATGTGTAAAATGCTTTGCGAACATTGAAGTGCTATATAAATGCCAGCTGATGCTATTAATTAAAAAGTTTTCATGGGGGTGAGCCTGGGGAGCTTGTGGTTAAGTTTTTATTATGTTCAGGGAAGAGAATATTGTGTGGACAAAGAAGTGGATTTTGAAGAAATACAAACTTCACCATCAGGCTCTCTCCAGCTCTTCTTTTTCCAACTCTGGGAGACCCAGAGTAGCATGACTGTATTGATTCAATTATTCCCTACAATGTAATACTCTGCATTTCTGTGATAGCAACAAACAGAGTTGAAAGACATACAAAAATAAATGATCTGAAAGTTAATATGGCTGAATGGGCATCTATGAATTAGAGGAGAGAGGTTTTGTTTTACATTGTAAAATCAATAGCTTACAGAACAATGTCCTAACTTCCCCAGGGGACCCTGAGCGAACCCGCCCGTATCGATCGCCATGCAAATTAATTGAATTCATGAAATCCACATTGCTGGGTAATTGATGCTGCTTATAATTACCTCCGAGTTATGAGCTTTTAGGGGATTGCATTGATTCCTTTGGAGAAGAGGGGACAGAAGGGCAGAGACTGGTTTCCTGGAAACATGGGCATAGAGATGCCCAGGTGTGTTGTCTGTAGATGGCAGATATGGAGGGCAATTGGATGCATATGGAGAAAGCTGATCCTGTTGTTTACGTTGCCTTTAGGGATGGGGCTAGAGGTAGAAAAGTACCAGTGCTCTGGAGTCTGTGAACATTAGGTCAGCCCAATGCTCTTGGTATGGACTGGATTACTCTGAAGAAATGAAAGGTTTTTTGGTTTGTTGTTCTTGTTTCAGTAAAAGAAATTGGAATAATCACATCTGGCTACCTTTTGTGAGACTGAGGAAGGAGATGAGATAGGGTGAGATTGAGGAAGGAGATGAGATAGGGTGAGACTCCGTATTGCCTCTGTATCCAAATCTTATTTCGTGATAATGGGACTACTAACTGCTGGCCTAATCCAATTCAAGAAGAAATATCAGGAACTGGACAGTTTCATGCTCACTTTGGCTGTTAGGTACACCATTCTACCAACTAGAAGTATTGGGAAAGAGTCTAATGTTTTCAGAAAATGGCCACCTTTTATCCCTCCTTTCCCAGCTCTATCTCCATCACTTCATCAGTCTAAGGAAGGTGATTATTGTGAAACAGTGAAAAGACAGTGGATTTGAAGTTAGAAGACCCAAGTTTGAATCTTGTCTCAACTTTATTGTTGTTGTTTCAGTAGTGTCCAACACTTCATGATCCCATTTGGAATTTTGTTGGCAGATACTGATCTTCTCCAGCTCATTTTACAGGTGAGGAAACCGAGGCAGGAAGGGTTAAGTGACTTTCCCAGGGTCACACAACTAGTAAGTATCTCAGTCTTCAGGTCTGGTCCCCTATCCACTGGCTATACTTCTTGCTATGGTAAAACCTTAAGCAATAATTTATATGCTACCATTTCATGCAGGAAGGGAGGGGCTGAAGGGTGAAAAGAATGATAATACATATTCTAAGAAACTCAAATTCTCTCTGAAGATGATTGCTTAAAACTTAAGAAAACTGTTCTGAACAGTGATGGTTCTGGGGACTGATGACAATTGTATAGTAACATCCATGTTGTGGTACCCTGGAATGAGGATTAGTTCTGAGTCAGTGGACCTGAGTTCAGATCCTGACTTTAATGCTTACCAGGTGTGTGGTGTTAGGCAATTCACTTACTTGCCCAGACCTATTCCTCCCTCATTCCTCCCTTCCTCACAAGATAGTTGTAGTAGATGGCTTCTTAGGTCCCTTCCAGCATAGATGTCCTACATTGGCAGCCCCCCCACTAAAATCTTTTCTGAAGTGGGGAGGTGACCTTGGATCCTTGAAGTCTTTGTCAAAGATGGGCATCCTTTAGCATATTTTAAAAAATGGGCCAGTGACGGATGCACTATGTCCTTTTGAAGAGCAAAAACCTGGCTAGGTTTGGAAAGGTAGGGTGGGTGGTTACAGGGTTCTGAATTTTTCACTTCCAGAAACTCTTGAAGGTCAGCTATTAAGGCATGGAGGCGATGATCTGTGCCCATAAAATAGTGGTAGCAATAATAGCTAACATTTATAGAGCATATTAAGTTTTTTAAATCTCTGCATATATTGTGGTTCAGCCATGTCAGACTCTTCGTGACCCCAAATGTCTGACATGGCTGAACCACAATATATGCAGAGATATCTTGGCAAAGATAACTGGATTATTTTGCCATTTCTTTCTCCAGCCCATTTACACATGAGGAAGCTGAGGCAAACAGGGTCAAGTCACAGATCTGGTAAGCGTTTGAGGGCAGATTTGAACTCAGGAAGATGAGTCTTCCCGATTCTAAGCCCTGGGCTCCATGCACTAGTGGCACAAAGTCTACCTATCTTAATCTCACTTGACTGTGAGCCAAGTGCTATTTTACTAGCCCCATTTTACAGATGAAGAAATGGCAAGAAGTTAAATGAATTGCCCAGTCATATGTTAAATATTAAAAATGTCTGAATCTTGATGTGAACTCAAGTCTTGTAACTTGATGTCTGTCTGCACTCCAAGCTATCCACACTGATGAAGTTGTGGAGGTTTTGATATATTTAAGAATATAACCATTTATATATCAAAGTTTTTTTTTTCTTGGAAGGAAAAAAAAGCCATCTGTGATTTAATGGGTATAGATGTTCCTTCTACTAACACAGATTGCAACATCTAGAATAATCACACCTTAATTGACAGTCATCACCATGGTTATCCCTCAATGGCCAACCTGTTGGTGATAAATTTCTGGAAGTTTTGTCAAACTGGAGGTGCAATCACAGAATGAATCTCAGAGACCATCTTGTCCAAGTCACCTCTGTTTCAGGTTCTCCTCTACAATGAATATGTTCCAGCCTTTGAATGTCTCCCTCACTGCTCCTTGGGGATTAGGGATTGTTTTTTTTTTTTTTTTTTTTTTTTTTGCTTTTGTACCTGGCACAATAATTACTTGTTGACTTATTCATTAACTGAAGGGAGCCTGTTTCTTCCCTATGCATCCCCTTTAACTTTGGATTGTTCTAATTATTAGGAAGTTTCCTTTATATCAAGTCTGAATTGATCTCTTTGCTATTTTCTTATTCACCATTCCTACCTCTGCCCTCTGGAATAGCCAGGCCCATTATCAACATTGATCTTAAAAAAGATGGAATTTTGCCTTAGAGAGTAGTCTGGGATCCTTGAAGGTTTTTCCATGTTCCCAGTGAAACCTAACAATCTCTCTTTTTTTTCTATTTAATTCTGGGCCCTGCTCATTGATCTGTTGTTTATCTAAGATAAATGTATCGACAGACTCACTTAATGACTGTCTATCCAAATGCATATCATAATCTGGGTAGTATAGGTTTTTTCATCCACTTGGGTTTGTCTGTATGGATTACTAGATTGATCGTTTTGAGTGACTATAATCTAACTGAAAAGATTCTGTAATGTTCTGGGGCTTTAGAGGTCTCAAACTCTTCAGTTTAAATTGTAATATTTGGCCTTTATAAAAAGTGAATGAGCCACGAGGCACATTGTATAGGTATTATTTTACACATGAAGAAGTTTTGATTCAGAGCGCTATCTAGTTAGTTAATAACAGAAGTGGAACTAAAATCTAAGTGAGTCAATTCCAAGTTTAGTGCTCTCTCTCTCTTTCTTTCTCTCTCTCTCTCTCTCTCTCATATATCTATCTATCTATATGAAGATCATAAGACTAGGTCTCCCCATCTCTTGCAAGTTGCAGTGGTCCTTACCTTTGAGGAGATTACAGGCTAGTTATCAGTGTTGTAACTCACACCACTTGTCATACACAAGTCATCATTAGAGAAATAGGGATGCCTCCTCATTCAAGCCTACATCAGGTTTTGTGGCGTCACAGTGAGGAGACCCTTGATGGAGAGGTAGAACTCCAATGCCCTGCCATTACTTCACCCAGCTGACCTACTTCCCAATGATCCTGACAGTTTCTGCTTTTTTCTTTAGCCCCAAATATAAGTGACTTTCAGCAGCACTTACCTCCTAAGGTTTTTGTGAGGATCAAACAAGATACTATTTGTGAAGTATTTTACAGATATTAAAACAATATATAAATACTATACAATTGCCATTGTCATTATTTTCTAATGAAGTAAGGGTAAGCAACCTTCTTCAAACTCACTATAATTCCTAGAAGATCTGACTTCTAGGCAGAAAATCCAAGATATTTCTATACCCTCACCTCCTAGTAAAGGTCAAACTATGTAGGGAACTTCAGGATGCTACCTTATTGTCTTTTGAGGTATGAGTTGACACATGACATTAGTCTTCTGTATGTTGAGTATATTCTGTTCAACATTCCTTTTACTTCATCTTTGGTCCTACTGGTGATTCTACTGTGCTTGAGGCTCCCTAACCCAAACAATGTCAAACTTCCACAATATTGAAGCCAGAATGAGCCTTAGAAATCACTTCACCCAACCTTATCTACAAATCATTCTACCTGAACCTCAAAAAATAATTCCTGCCAGAAAATATTTTATTTGAAAAAGTTTTTTTTTAATACATTCAGTTTGGTACCTTTATTGGATGAAAATTCAGCCATTTGTAAACATGTTATGTTTGGTACTCATGAAGATTATAAAGTGCATCCTTAGTTTATGGTTTAAGAATGGTTCAGCATTCAATTACTTATAGTGAATATAAATATAAACATAATATGAAAAAGAGAGGATGTGCACCTAAGGTGATTGAGCATTCAGTTGTCCAAAGATACAGTACAATGCCTGTTTGGTAGTGAATTTTAAAAGCATTTTAAAAAAAGGCCCATAAGTTTTTCAAGGTCATGAGTAGTACAAAAGCCAGGACAAATTTATAAGCCCCCACATTTTGAGTTAAATATGCAACACATAGTATACAATACAGAGACAACATGGCAGTTAGAGGGAGCAGGCCTTGGGGTTAGAAAGTCCTGGAGTCCATTCCTGATTATGAAACATTCTAGCTGTTCACCTAGTCTTTCATTGCCCCCAGGAAATTCTCTAAGGCTATAAGTTACACAGGAATTACCCTATCATCATTGTTGCAAGAAGTTTCCATGCTGGGAGCCTTCTCTCTTCCAGCCCTGGCCAATGAAATCACAGATTGATATCAAGGACAAAGAAACAAATACAATATATGAAATAGGAAATGTATCAAAGCTTCTCTGGAAAGCTAGTCCCTGAAAATTTTTATTATATGTTTCCTAGACTAATGGAACATATAGAAATCATACCTGATAAAACTTTAAGTCAGCCCAAACAGCATCATCCTCAATAGATTTTTAAAAGATGAAGAATAAAAAATTTACATTATAAACACTGAAGTAGAAGCCACTTGAAAAAATTAAAAGGAAATTACATTGTATTAGTTAGTTGCAAATAATGGCTGGTAATATTTTCCACTGGGGAAAAATGCACATTTTAAAATATTGCAAATTCATTTACTGTAAGAATTAGCCTCAATGAGATGCTTAAACTTTCAGGAAGATTGCAGTTTAGAGTATTTTTTTAATTCACAAATTAAGCTGATATACAAATTATTTCAATCCTGTGATAAATTACAGAGAAAAGATATTTAAAAAATCATAAACATTCAAGTAAAAACAAGAAAGGCATTCCTCTCAAGTCTGCTGATGCAGTCTCATTGGTGCAGTGTATCATAGGATCAAAGGTTCGTAGATTTAGAACTAGAAGGGACTTTGGAGCCCCCAACTCTCACATATTTAAAAATTTCTCTTTATATTGATGCTGTATATATTCTTATATGCATTCATTGTCTATCTCACTAGAATGTGAACCTTTTGTGAGCATAGATTGTTTCATTTCTTTGTACTTGTATCCCTGATGTCTTGCTTAACACAGTGTCTGGCACACATATAATAGGGGCCAAATAAATAGTTAATTGATTGACATGAAATAAATACTTGGTTCTCTGATTCCAAATCCCATTCTTTTCTTATGATCAATCTCACAGTCTTTACGGGATTAATTTTCAAACTGCATACAGTATCTTGTTGAGATTTCCAGGGGAAAGCTGATACATTTCTATTTGCCTTCTCCCTAATCATTCACTTACTCCCAAAACACTAGGCTATTTCCTCTGGGTTGTTGACAATCATGAGGAGCTGCTCTTCTGGGTGTGGCTGGGGACCACTATACTAAAAGGATGACTGTGGATATGGAGTTGACACAAGGCTGCACCTTTCTTGGGAGGAGCTATCTGGGTTCCTTTGGGAACCTTTTGATGGGAGCCAGAGCTTAATTAGAAAAGCTGATGAACTCATCAGTAATGCATATAATTAAAATGGAGAGCTATTGTGGTCAGCTTTATTTTTCTTCTCTTTCCCCTTGTCTGGCAGTTGTTGTGGCATATATGGAGGGATTGGAACAAGTCTGAGGTGAGGAAGGGTTTCTGAAAGGGCAGGAGAAAGAATGAGGGTCAGAGGGGGAATGACTAGTCCAAGGTCACACTGGAAGAAGGAGAGCTTAATAGGGAACTGAACCACCTGGGCTCTCCAGGTTCAAAGCTAGCCCTTTGTTGGGCCCTGAGAGAATCATGGTGCTGTTAAGAATGTGAACAAAAATGGGAATTGCTAAACTGACTCCTCAAACCATCCTCCTGATTATCTGGAGCCTCTAAGAAAACAATCCTGTGGTAATCACTGGGAATCCTGCTGCAAGATAGCAGATTTTAGGAGCTGTTTGCCTCTAATGGAGAATGTTTTGAGCTTGGAGTTCAAATGCTACCTCTGATATTTAGTGGCCTTATTACCTTCAACAAGTCATGATTCTCTGAGCTTCATTTTCCTCATCTGTAAAATGAGTTCTCTTCCCATTCTAAATCTGATCCATATTGTATACTGAAGTATTTGCCAAGAGTGAGCCACCAGTCACATTTAATAAACCAATCAATATACATTAACTTATGTGAGAGGGAGAGGGAGGTGCTATAGGTACAGATTACAAGAGCAAAACAATTCCCATCTTCTAGGATGGGAATCCTAGTCCTCAAAGAGAGGACTAGTTTAACAAACTCAATTAAACATTAATTAAGCACTACTGTATACAAGACATTGTCCTATGTGAGGCACTGAGGGGGATAACAAGGTTTTTAGATAAGTGCCCAATACTACAGGATAAGTGAATAGCAAAATGTGAAACCAAGTACTATATGAGATACAGGAGAGTAAAGTTGTCATTGACATTGCAATCAAGGAAGCCTTCCTAAGGAGATGGCATTTGAGTTGGGCTTTAAAATATGGGTAGGGACTCAAAAGATAAAGAAAAGGGAGATCATTTAGGGAGAGGGAATTGTTTGAGTAAGTCATGAGTTGTGGGAAATTACATGGCATTTTCTAGAGACAGAGAAAAGTCCAGTTTAGCCCCACACAGGGTGGGTAGGCTGAGATAAAATTGAAAAGGTAGGGTGCTACCAGATTGTGAAGGCTTTGAATGCCAGGCAAAGAAGCCTTAATTGTCTAGTCAAATGGAAGGTACTGTTGTTGTGAAGTCATTTTTCCATTGATTCTGGCTCTCCATGAGCATATTTGGAATTTTCTTGGCAAAGATGCTAGAGTGGTTTGCCATTTTCATGAAAGATAGAAATGGTACAAAAGAAAACCATTCATTTATTCAAGAAATATTTATTAAGTGCCTAGTATGTGCCAGGCACTGTGCTAAGTGCTAAGGATATAAAAAGAGGCAAAAGATAATTCTTGGCTCCCAAGGAGTTTACAAGGCTAGGAAGAGCTGCAGGATTAGACCAATTACAGTTATTCCCCTCCTACATCTTAGGAGTTAGGGATGTGATTTCCCTGAGATCTAGAAATGCCTCATAAATTTTTTTGACCCTTCCTATATACCCGAGAAACCTGAATTTTTCTTTTTCTTTTATGGGCTGTTTAAAGTATTAAAAGATAAAATATATGAATCTTATATACATATTTATGCATTTCTGAGTTTCTAACCCTTTTCTGTGTTGTCTCTTAGCCTTTGCATGTCATCTGTGGCTTTTACAAAACACCCGCAAATTCCCATTTAATTTCTTATATTAACATTCAATATATTAAAACTATTACAAGAAAAGTTGCAATGTGGAAAGGATAACTGTATATGTAGTTATACATAAATATATGTTTATATATATTATCTTCAGATAACTGTATACTGTAGGTCTATGAAGTAACAGCACACTTTTGAGGCATAGGATGGTCAATTCTCAAGAAATCTGAAAGAAAGGAAGTTGCCAAACATTTGAAAGAATCACTGACCTTATTATGAGTGGAAAAAAAGGGTATTGAGAGAATATCAATAACCACTAATCCACCCTATAATATCTCCTTTCCCATCTCTGCGAAATCTTTATGGGAATAATCAAGACATCCTTGAGGAAGGTGGGAGCAGGAAAGAGGCAGGCTTTCTCAAGTGATTTCTCCAGCAGACCTCATCTTTATAGTAAGCATAATTGTCTGAGAAGTGCAGAGAATACAAGATCCCACTGTACTCATTGTTTGTTGACAATAAAAAAAAGCATTTGATTCAGTTGAGCAAAATGTCATCTTAATCATTCTCCTCCAACGAGGTTTCTCCCTTTTTCCCATGCATATGTTAAAATTAGACAAGTTACCTTGAAAGATGTATCAACAGAAATGACTTTATTGGAGTATATTCTGATTATTATATCAAGTAAGGGATAAAAATGGGGAAATATGTGCTCCCCAAAAGTGTTTGTTTGCCACTTCTATTGGGAATGTCCAATGAAGGGTCCAAATGGAAGAGGGATTTCCTATGGTAAGATTCTTCATATGGCCTTGTTTGACACTGTATTGATTGCATCAAGTCCTGGTATATTGTATTCTCCTAAATGAGAGGTATAGACACTTAGAATAATTCATCCTCTCCAGCTAAATGGCCAGGTAAAGGATTTATTGCAGAATTATGACATGCTAGACCCTGTGCTGAGTGCTGGAGAAAGTACAAATAAGAAGCTCGCTACCCTCAAGGAGCTTACATTTTCATGGGAGAAGACAGTACGTTAAAGGGAATCTGGAAAGAGGAGGTGAGTGGTCCTCAGTGGCATAGAGATGCCCTGAAAGTGGAGCGGCAGCCTGGTTCCAGACAAGCTAAGGCAAAAGCTCACTTATCAGAACAGAGAAAAACAAAAAATCGAGTGAGGATGACTTTTGTCCACACTATGAAATGCCTGTAGATGGATGGACAACCAATAAAAGTGATCTTTTATGGTTTGGCCCCATGAATAACAATGAGCTGGAGCAGAAATAAATAGAGAAGAGTGGGTTGAGTGCTTTAGTTCATTTGTCCTTTAGGAAAATCAGTTGAGTAGCTGTGTGAAGAATGGATTGAGAAATGTGAATTTCACTATGCTCATTTTGTAGATGAGGAAACTAAGGTTTGGAAGAAATTAAAGTGATTTTCCCAAATCAAACTAAATCATCATAGGCCTAGGAGTTTTGGGGACCTGCTTTCTATCAGAAATGATCTGTGTAATCATGGGCCAGTCTCTCTCAAAGCCTCAGTTTCATCATCTCTAAAATGGGAAGTATGGGGATTTACAGCCTCATAGAAATTCAATACCATATTTGGATAGCTCTAAGTATTTTCTTACACCAAAATTAAATCTATTTCTCTGTAGCTTCTACCCTTGGTCCTCATTCTGTGCTCTTGGATCAAGCAGAATAAAGGTAATTTCTTTTGCACACTTTTGAAGACAGTTATTGTGTCTCCTTTCTTCTTCAACCTAATTTACTCAGTTTCTTTAGCTATTACTCATGTTATCCTGAAAGGCAACAAGGCACAATGGAATAGAGCACTTGTATTGGATTAAGAAGACTCAGGTTCAAATATTGCCTCTATCCCTTACTTGTGGGAGGGAGTGGCTCTGGGGAAAGGAGGGGAAGGTAGCTGGGGAAAGGTTCAGTATACCTTTCTAGGTGGGTGGCTAGAAAGAGTCTAGTGAGCTGAGGCACTGGGAACAGAGAAAATGAGGTCGGGGGTGCTGAGTGGTGGACTCCATTAATCAGTTCGGGGAGCTGGGTCCCATAATCTGTCCTCTCCCAGCTCCAGCTCCTGCCCTGGCTCATCCCCAGCTCTGAGATCTCACTTGACACTTCAAGGCCTCCTCCTATGCTCCCCCATCTCCTGTCTCCCCTCTGCCTTCTCCCTTCCTCCCCCATCTCATCTCCTTAACGCTTAGGCTCTAGCTTTCTTAAATTGATTCTCAGAAAAAAAATCTCTTTATTTGGTTTCCTCAAGCCCCTTAGGCTCAGTCCCCCGGGGTCTTTTGTTTCCTCTTTTCTCCCCCTGGCAGGTTTGTGGAGGATGCCATTCTCCTCTTCCCAGCAGTTCCTTTGTTCGCCCTAACCAAGCCTACCGAAGGACCAAGAAGCTTGGACCTGTTGCGTGACTTGGGGTGGGGCTCCCCTCCTCCCTTCCCCCTGCAAACACCATCTCCCTCCCTGCTCTCCCTCCTTCTCCCCCTCGGCTCCCTGGCTTTCCGTCGCCAAGGTTACTCGGTCGACTCTGCCTCCTCTCAGGCTCCTTCCAAGCTTCGCCTCCTGGTTCTTAGCTATTTGTTCAGGGTGATTATCTCTGTTTCTTTGTCTGTCTCTATTTCTCTCCCTCTCCCTTTCTTTCTCTCTTTCTTTCTCTCTCATTCTCTCATTCTTTCCCTTTCTGTCTGCCTGTCTCTTTCTCTCTCTCCCTTTCTTTCTCTATCTCTCTTTCTGCCTCTGTCTTTGTCTCTTGCTATGCCTCTGTCTCTCTGTCTCTGTCTCTCTCTCTTCCTTATCCCTCATCTCTCTCTCTCCCTGCCCCCACTCCATATTTCTCTCTCTCTCCCTTCTCTGGGAAATTAAAGGGGCTACAAAATAATCTGGATTCTAGATGAGGTAGATGTTTTCACTATCAGTCTATCTCAGAGATGGACCAAAAAAACCTCTCAAACTGAAGAAGCTGTATGAAACCTCAGAATCATTAGGACTCCTAATGATTCTGGGCTAAAGGACAAAGTGTTTTGTCAGGGACTGGCTCTGATGGAGACTCTATAGACACATGCATGAGCTGCTGGCAGGGCAGTGCCCTTTCACTCCTTGTGGCAGAGGCAAGGTCTGTTTTTTAAAGCTGCATTCAAGGTTGAAAAACACCCACTGCACAGTTTTGTGTATTGAGTATAACATGAGGAACATTAACTATTGTTTTGAGAGAATAAGATCATTATATAGAAGCTGAGAAGGTGCACTATGGCTTGGTGCTGGGAGACGAGAGGCTGTGTGGGTGGGTGTAAGAAGGTGGGAAGAGGTTGAGAAAATGTTGATGAAACCTATGGTTCCCCTGCATTTTTCCATCTTTTGACTCCTTCCCAGCCAAATGGAAGGAAGGGCCAGGGAGAAATAGACTTGTGCTTTCTCTAGTCAGCCTGTCCCATTGTAGAGATATGCAAGCTGGAAAGAAAAATTCAGATTAAAAAACTCCAAACCAAAACAACTTTTCCCCCTATGGACGTTTTCCGTTCTCCCAACCCCAAATTGGGAAAAAGAAGTCTTTGAGACTACTTCCTCCCCTCCCCAGCAACTTTCCATTTTCCCCAGGCTTTCACATCTCTAAATACAGGAAACATGATAATTTTATGAGCAAACATACATAATGCATTTTCATGTTCCTAAGTGAACAAAGTGACTAAATCTGAAAAGGATGCTATAAAAATAAGTATTACAGATATTTCAATTTCCCTCAAATTTCCATTCTTTTCTTTAATTCAATATAAAACCTACTATGTGATAGATATTGTTCAAGGCCCATAGATGGAGATGGAAAAATAACATGGTGCCTGTCCTCAAGGAACTCACAGTCAGATAGGGGGTGGAGGAGGGAAGAATAAGGCAAGAATGCAGCTAGATATAATACAAAGTAAAATGAAATAGGGATCTGCTTATAAAACAAATAAAACTAAAATACTTTCAAACTTCCCTCCTTCCTTTTCAATGATTTTAAAATTCACGAGTAGTTTACATCTTTAGCCCGGAGTCCAGGCTGAAATGATAGCTACTGTCCCTCCCTGGTATTTTTTGACTGGAAAAGTAGGGGAAGGCTTAACCCAATTAATCCTAGCCTACTCAGGCTTTGATTTTCATGAGGGATTTCCCCTAGACCTAGGTGGGGAGTGGGAAGTAGTCAAAGAAGAGAAATACAAGGAATCTTTTATTGTGGCTTCTATGCTACCCAGAAGCTGAGCAGAAGACAAAAGGCAAAGGGTCAACTTCTATCTTTTATTTCTTCTATATCAAGCAGTAATCTCTTTTGTCTTATAGAAACCTTGGATTTTGGAATCAGAGGGGAAGTTTGAGATTATTTAGTTGAAGTCTCATAAATCCAAGTGATTTTCTGACAGTTATAAATATATAATTAGTAAATATGAGCTGTGCCTTCTGGGTGGAGTTAGGAGTGGGTTTGGACATGTAGGCAATCTGAGGGATTGAGCAGGTTCTCAGCAGGGGTGTCCTGTATATAGGTGTTGAATGTGGTGGAGTGGGAGCTGGGGGTGAACAGAGCATTGAGCTCCCTACATTGATTTCTCTGGTTACTCTTGTCCATGTTTCCCCTGCTTCTAGAGTTACTTCTTCAGATTCTGTGACCATCACACCCTTTTCCTATTCTAAATGCTCAAAGATTCAATTCACTTTAATTCATAAAAACCAATGCATGTGCAATATATATTATTCTAGACACTTAGAGAGGTGAAGAATAATTTAATCTCTGATCTCGAGAAATGTATGTATAATGTAGGAAACAATATGTACAAATTGGTGGTCCGGTCTTGAAGCTCTGTGTTTAAACAGACTGGCTTGAATCTTGGGAGACTTCTCACTACCTTTCTCTTTTTGTTTTATAGTCCCATCCAGGCTTTCTCCTGGAAATATCAGAATTTGGCTTCGATGTAGGTCCCCGTGAAAAAAAAGAAAAGGGTCCTCAGCTTCTATGGAAGCATTCAGTCTAGCAAAACAGGTTTTATTTAGCTTGACAACAATGCAAAGAGATGGGCTCATAAACAGTTAAGACAAGACTTCTCTCTCTGGTGGGCTTTATTTCCACCAAGGACCCATAAAATCCCTCAGACATAATACTACCTTGAGGTTGAGGCCCTTCAGATGAAAAACATTTGGGGTCACTGGTGAATTGACTCCCCTCCTCAAATCTACAAAGTAATCTGACTCATGGGTAATCACCCAGTGAAAGGCAAAAATCTGTTTTCTTTCTCTCCTTGTTCCATGGATTTAAACATGGTTGAAGCATCCCTCCCCTGGGTCTGGGATGTTTGGCCTAGAAGTTCCTCAAATGGTCTAGTAAGTCTTTCACTGGTCAAACTCCTACATTAAGACAGAAATGTGGTACCATATGGCAGATCTTCTGCTCCCCTTCACCTAGCAATGCTCCCCGATGCACATGATTCCCTAGAGAGAATCGGTGATGGAGTCCCGCCTTCAGGGCATATTGTCTATGTATGTCTGACCCACTTTTTTGTTTGTCCTCCCTGCTTTCTGAGCTCTTCAGTCTCCTTTTAAAAGCCAACTCAAGGGTATCAGGTGTATGAACCAGTCTTTAATCAATCAACTAGCATCAGTGTATTATCAACAGGGCAACAAGTAAACAGGATAAGGCAAGGAATTCACAGCTCATTGAAGAATTAACCTTGTCAAGAGAATTTCACACCTTATTAAGTATCCCATATCAATGCCAGCAGCTCATCAGTGGGACAGTAGAGATATATATAGCACCTAGCTACATTTTAAGTTGGAACCTCACAAGTCCACAGGAGAGGCCAAAGGGAATCACTAAGGAGGGTGGGGAGTGCTGAATTGCTTCTAGCTAGGCAATCAAGGAAAGCTTCTTAAAAATGTAGGGAGATAGGGTAGAGAAAAATTAGATGGAAAATTACAAGATGGGCATCAAGCTGGTTTGGCTGAAATACATTATTGTGCAAAGGGTAATAGTATGTAAGGTTGGAAAGGTTTTTGATGTCAGATTGTCCAGGGCCTGGAATGCCAGAATAAGGAGTTTGAGTTTTATTCTGCAGGCAATAGGAAACCATGGAGGGTTTGGGGGCAGGGAAATGACTTGAATAAACCATGTATACTCTCTCTGTAAATTAATTACATCTCAATGCAGAAAATTTACACACCATGTCATTCCAGAATTACCATCATTAGGAAGATTATTTGTATCTAATGGCATTGGTTTAAAAGATGAGAAGAGAGGGAATAAAGCCATATTGAGATGATGACTGCCTAGGATGGAGGCAATGAGAATAGAAGGGAATGGATAGATGTGAAAGATATTGCAAAGCTACCCTTCTGGGGGTCCCTATTCTCTGTCACATGTGGGAGCCAGGTGAAGCAGCAGATAGAGCATCCAGGTCTGGAGGCAGAAAGACCTAAGTTTAAAAATGGCCTCTGGCATTGGCAGTGTGACTCTGGGCAAGTCAGGTAGCCCTATTTACCTCAGTTTCCTCATCTGTAAAATGAGCTGGAGAAGAAAATGGCAAACCACTTCAGTATCTCTGCCAAGGCAACCGCAAATAGGGTCACAGAGTGTCAGACATGAGGGAAAAATGATTGAACAACAAATAACAACATTCTGTCACATGGAATCCAAACATCTCCACCTGGTATTCAGTGCCCTTCCTCTCCCTATCTCATCCTTTCATTGCATCTCCTTTTCCCCTCCAGCTTATTTTCCTCATGCCTTTCATGTAATTTGTTCATTTCTGCCTCCTATACCTGGTCAGTGACTTCCCCTTTTTTCCACTTGTTTAAGGTTACCCTCCCTTTCAAAAAAGAAATTCTAAGTTTCCTGAGGCTCCTCAACCTCTCTCTAATCTCAAACTTGCTTCTCCTTCTCCTTAACATTCGAGCACCAGTTTTATCAAACTTTTAAGTTTTGTTCAGTGTTTTGCACACATTATGTCCTATGCCATTTCACAGGATAGATGCTGTATATAGATACCAGAGCAACTTTTCCCATTTTACAGATGAAGAAACTGAGCTTCAGAGGTTAATAACCAATTTGCCAGTGATCACCCGGCTGATGAACATCAGAGGAAAAATTTGAATACAAGTATCTTCCAGCTTTTAAATCCTAGGACTTTTTGCTCTATCATGTAGCCTCTCTAGACATAGGAACCCGGGGTCAGAAATGACTTCCTGGCTGTGGTTTGGGGAACAACAGAGGGTCCTCCACAGGGAAGTATCTTTTCTTTCTAGTGTCCTGGAATAATAGAAGTACAATTGGCCTCCTTAA
The DNA here is from genome assembly GCF_048593235.1 of Sminthopsis crassicaudata. Taxonomy (NCBI): domain Eukaryota; kingdom Metazoa; phylum Chordata; class Mammalia; order Dasyuromorphia; family Dasyuridae; genus Sminthopsis; species Sminthopsis crassicaudata. The sequence continues at coordinate 518,261,200 of NC_133619.1, forward strand.
GGGATGATGAAATTCTACCCTGGGTTGAGAAGAATAAGAACAACTATTTCTAGAGCACTTTGAATAACAGCTGAGAAAACTGAGGGTCAGCCATCGTAAGGCACCTTCTGAGCATGACCCAGCTGGTAGCTGTTTAACCCAGAATCTGGATTTTATGACTGAGGCCTTTGCCACAAAGCTCTAGCCCCAGCGGGGTCCCACGTTAGTCAGAGGAGAGGTCCTCGATTGGAGGCCGGGGCGGGGGAGTTACGGCTTTTGAGTGAACAGCACCCGTTCTCTGTCACTCTCAGACAACCACCATTCCTATTTCTCCGAGGAGACTCTAATGCAGCAAGTGGTCAAAAGATGGCAGCACAGCACTGAGTCAGCCCCAGCCGAGTGTGGCCTGGCCTGGGAGAGAGGCCTGCTGATGGAGTCGGGATGAGGTTTCGGGGGAACTGCGGGGGTACCCCCTCTGTTTTCTGAGTGCGACTGGTAGACAGCCCCTTGAGCTGAGGCTTTGGGGACTGTAAGGCTTTTCTGCTGGGCCTGGCCCTGGGGGAAGGAAAGCAGCTTCCCCCTGGGGTGGGGGTCTTCGCCCTTCTCTGGGGACACAGTGCTCCAGCCTGCCTCCCCTTTATCCTCTGAAGCCCAGTCCCTTACCTCTTTCTTAAAGGGCAAATGTGCTGCCCTCCCTTAAGCTCAGAAGACTGAGCCCCAATCCCAAGATCAGCCGTTTTCCATCTGCCCCTCCCAGTGATCTCTATTTCTCTGCCCCCTTTGACTTCTAAGTCCTTCTCCCAGTGGCCATCTCCTGCCCTCCTGATCCTCGAGTGCCTGTGCCACCTCCGTTTGTCTCTATGATCCGACCCTTGCCCCTTCTTCCCCAGGCATACCAGCCTCTTCTTCTCTGTGATCCCCATCCCTTCTCCCCCACAGACTCTAAACTTCTACTCCTTCCTCCACACTGACTTCCAAGCTCCTGCCCTTTCCCCTCCAGGGTCTTACAGTCCTTCCCCCCTCACCACTGTTGTCCTGCTTTCATTAACTCTTCTTCCCCGTTGGTCTCCATGGGTCTAGCAAGAGGGTCCTGGGGCAGGTAGAAGGACCGAGGCTGTCCTTGGACAGATCTCTGCCAGGGGCAGGTGGGAGAGCAGAATAACAGGCCGGCGGCTCCCCCGCCCCACCCCCAGCTCGATGGTGCTGACTTGTTAGACCAGGCGAGCTGACACCCTAACAGCTCCTGTCAGCCTCCAATGAGTTGATGATGTGGAAACTGGTTATTAAGTGTAATAACAGTGGTTTGGTTTTTCCGCGGTTCTGCTTGTAAGTGCCTAAGTGACAGCTGACTTGTGCCATGCCATTGCATTTTAAGTGGCCACTGGATGTGGCGCTGGGCGGGTGGGGGCAGGGAATCCGAAGGCTTTATGGGTTTTCAGAGGATTTGGGGGGGAGGCCTAGGAGATCAGTCATTACCCTGCACACACACGTCTCCCTCCTCCACTTCCTCTTGAAGGGCTGGGCCGACCACTCCCTCCCCTTCCTTTCCTCTGGCTTCCTTGTCCCAGCAGTAGCGTGGCTCAGCGGATACTCAAGAACAAGGTTCCAATCCTTGTTCTGATACACTCTAGCTTTATGACCTTGAACAAAATTCTGACTCTCTCTGCAAAATGGATAGCAACATCTGTAACACCTATCCCATAGTTTTGTGTCATTAATCAACTAGAATGAACAAAAATGGTTTCTGAATGTCAGTTGCTATTATTACAGTCTGAAATGGTATTTTGAAAAGAATGTTGGATGATCTTAGAATTAGAAAACTAGACCTCAAGCCCCTTTTCTTCCATTTATGAGTCATATTTCACATGTATTTTAGCTGGCAGCAACCTTGTGTGTCTCCCTATGCATGCACTTGTTGCGTGGATCATCACAGACAATAATGCCTTGTCAAGTACCACACGTGCATTTATTTATTTGAACTTCGACCTTGGGGCTGGGGCCTGGTTATGATTTTGGGGTACAATCAATAGGACTACAATTTTCCTCCTGGGGCTTGTCATGTCCAAGCTTGCTGACCGCACTTGGGGTTTTCTTGGCAGATAAACTAGAGGAGTTTGCTATTTCCTTTCCAGCTTATTTTACAGATGAGGAAACTGAGGCAGACAGGGTTAAGTGCCTTGCCCAGGGTAGCAGAGTTATTAAATGTCTGAGGCTGGGATTTGAACTCAGAAAATTGAGTTTTAGTGATTTCAGGTGTGGCACTGTGCCAGGTAGCTGCCCCTAAAATAGGAGAGTGGAAGTTGTTATAATATAATATACTGAATTCAAAATAGGGACATAACTTATATTATGTCACAATATTATATTATCTAATACATGTCCTCCAAATTATAAACTTTAGGACCATGGAAGGCCTCCTTCTGATTCACAGAATCGGATTCTGATTCACATAACCACAGAATCATAAACAATTGGTAGAAAAAGCCCAGCTTGGAGTCAGGAGACTGACTTCTAATCTCCATTCTGCCACTTTTGAGCTGGGTGGCCTTAAGGTCACTTTAGCACTTTAGGGCCCCAGCATCCTCACCTGTAGGATGAAAGGGTAGGACTAGGTAGCTTCTAAGGTCTCTTCCAGGTGAGTCTGGGTACCTTTCTGTGCTTTTGGAACTGACCATAACTTTGTCAAATGTTTCCTTGTTCTTTGTTCTAGAGAAAGGATTGTAAACTCTTTGAAAGTAGGGACTGTTTCATTTTTGTCTTTGTATCTTTAGTGCTTTGCACAGTGTCTGGTGTGTAATAAATTGAACATTCACCAAACATTTGTCAAGCACCTATCTAGTGCTTAACAAGGCTAATGAGAAAAAATATTGAAGGAAACAATCCTTACTTTCAAAGAGGCCCAACTTTTTTTTTTTTTTTTTTTTTTTTTTGGTTAAGGAAATTGGGATTAAGTGACTTGCCCAGGGTCACACAGCTAGGAAGTGTTAAGTGTCTAAGGCCAGATTTGAACTTGGGTCCTCCTGACTTGAGGGCTGATACTCTATCCACTGCATTACCTAGCTGCCCCAGAGGCCTAAAATTTTTTTTAAAAGCTTTTTATTTTCAAAACATATGCATAGACAGTTTTCAGCATTTACTCCTGCAAAACCTTATCTTCCAAATTTTTTTTCTCTCTCCCTTTCTCCCACCCACTTTCCCAGACAGCAAGTAATCCATTATATGTTAAACATGTGCAATTCTTCTTTACATATTTCCACCATTATCATGCTGCACAAAAAATCAGATGAAAAAGGAAAAAAATTGAGAAAGAAAACAAAATGCAAGTCAACAACAACAAAAAGCGAAAATACTTTGCTGTGATCCACACTTGGTTCCCACAATCCTCTCTCTGGCTACAGATGGCTCTCTCCTCACAAATCCATTAGAAATGGCCTGAACCACCTTATTGTTGAAAAGATCAGAGTTGATTTTTGTATAATCTTGTTGTTGCTGTGCACAAGGATCTCCTGGTCCTGTTCATTTCACTCAGCATCACTTCATGTAAGTCTCTCCAGGCTTTTCTGAAATCATCCCGCTGGTCATTTCTTACAGAATAATAATATTCCATAACATTCATATGCCACAATTTATTCAGCCATTCTCCAATTGATGAGCATCCACTCAGGTTCCAGTTCCTTGCCACTACAAAAAGGCCTGCCACAAACATTTTTGCACCTGGGGTTCTTTTCCTTCTTTTATTATCTCTTTGGGATACAGACTCAGCAGTGAGACTGTTGGATCAAAGGGTATGCACATTTTGATAGCCCTTTGGGCATAGTTCCAAATTGCTCTCCAAAGTGGTTAGATCAGTTCACAACTCCACCAGCAATGTATTAGTGACCTGGTTTTCCCACATCCCCTCCAACATTCATCATTAACCTTTCCTGCCATCTTAGCCAATCTGAGAGGTGTATAGTGGAACCTCAGAGTTGTCTTATTTTGCATTTCTCTGACCAAGAGCAATTTAGAACATTTTTATATGACTAGAAATGATTTTAATTTATTCATCTGAAAATTGTCTGTTCATATCTTTTGACTGTTTATCAATTGGAGAATGAGCCCTAACATTTTAATTGGGAGAGGCAACATTTACATAAACAAAACTATTAACAACACTTATTCATTTGAACTAATAAGATGCCAGAGACTGTACAAAGATCCACTGAAAGCACTATGTATGTTTACCTAGGAGAA
>NC_133619.1:518270411-518350411 GCF_048593235.1 Sminthopsis crassicaudata
GGCATCTCGCCTGGGTATTGTCCCTGGGTAATGTTTTCCCATGGGTCAGGAGGACCATTAGCCCCTGGTCAAATCCAGATCTCTCCAGCAGATGTCACAGGAGCTTCAACTACTGAGCAGACAAGCAGGCAGAAGTGTGTGTGTGTGTGTGTGTGTGTGTGTGTGTGTGTGTGTGTGTGTGTGTGTGTGTGTTGGGGGGGCAGTGAGAGTGGGGAGGAGGAGAGGGACTCCAAATTGATTGTGCTTAACCATCCAAGGCCCAAACAAATGGGGACAATATTTCGGATTCCTTTTCCCTTAGCAGAGGGATGAATCAACTCACCAGAGGGAAATTCAGAGCAATGTTTTGGGGTTGAGTCTGGGGAATCAGACCAGCCAAGAGGAAGGTGGTGGGGGGGGGTGTGCACTGCTAGCTAATAGCTGCCCATCTCCACAGCCTTTTCCCCTGCAACCTTGCTAGGGAAGTCAGTGCTATAACCACCACTGTGCTGCTGGCTCCAATTCAATTCAATTTAATTCAATTCGGCAAGGATTTATTGAGGCCTTCTCTGTGTCTCCTCCACTAAAGTCCTCCTCCAGGGCTTCAGTCTGGCATGGAGGAGATTTTGGGTTCATAAAGACTACTCACCAGAAATGCAGCTCTAACAGGTCCTACGAAGCCTGAAGGGCTTTGGAGCACAGGCCTAGGAACAGGCTGTAGATCTCTCAGCCTGTCTAACCTCCCGGAGGCTTACACCAAAAATGTAAGTCAACTAGATGCTAGATTTTTTTTAACCACAGAAATTCATTAACTCCTATATTATACAAAGGGCAGTTATGATGTGTGAGTGAAGGGAATACACACATCGATGAACTCACAGAGCTTTTAAGGGCTGAAGTGTATTATGTTGTAAGTAATTGGGGACATAGATATATACAGAACATAGCCAACAATCATTTGTAAGAGACAGGCACTATGATTTTACTATGGACCAGGCTCTATGCTAAGCTCAGGTGCAAAGTGGGGCAGACTTTAAGCCCTGATATCTTAGAACTCACAGCTCTCAAGACTCTTGGTCTCCAATAGAAAGAGCTAAGGTTGCTGTTCTTGTCAGCAAGACTTTTATTCAAATCCTGCTTCCAGGGTTTATTTGAAGGTAGTCCCCTTCCAGACAGATTTTTTTGTGAAGTCAGAATAGGCCATCTTTTGCCTCAATTTTAACCTAGCCTTTAATCACTGAATGGGTGTTTCCTCAAATAAACTGAGGCTTGGGAAAAACCTTAGCTTAAGAAGGCCAAGGTCTCCCACTGCATGTAGGTCAGTGGCCCTACATCTTGCCTCTGAGATCCAATGGCTCTGGAGGAGAGGGAGGCTGATGACTTGCATAGCTGGACTTCACTCTAATCCGATTCACTTGCAAGTCAGGCCATCATCCTGCTGATGTCATTGGTCCTCTTCCAGAAGGAAGGATGAACAACAACAATCTAAGAGGTTGCCTTTGCTTGTGGGCCCCCAGGACTCAGCACAGTCTAGCACATGTAACCAGATCTTGATTAATGAGAACGGGAATTCCTTTGAAGTGGTCACAGATATTCAAACAACAACAATAATAATAGCTAGCATTTTTTCTATGTGCTTTACAAATATTATCTCCTTTGATTCATACTATTAAATTATGCATTGGTAAAATGTAGGCATTGGTTCTAGTTCAATGGAAACTCGGTGAAGTCAAATAATGTGACTACTTTAGGGGATTCGTTATTCACTCTAATAAGGACCTATATGATAAACACATATTAAATGCTTGTTGACTGATTGACTGACTGACCTTGGGCAAGACATCAAAACTCGTTGAACTTGTTTCCTGGTTTGTAAAAGGAATGTGTTAATAATAGAACCTCCCTCACAACATCCTTGAAGGCAGCAAGTGAAAGAGTCTATACAAAGTGTAGATCTTAGAGGAGAGGAAGCTATTGTTTTGGGGAGCAGCAAAAGGAGGACCAATCTTAGCTACTTTCTTAGGATCAGACTTACAACATATGTAGGAAGTTTCCAAATAAGAGACCTCTATTACAAATAAAAAATACAATCCTGGATCTCTTTCACAAACCCAAATTCCTCCGAATTTATGGACTGGCAGAATTGCTAGGGAGATGTGTGAGGCAGGGAATGTTTGGGAAAGAGAGAGATCAGCGTGGGCGAGAGCTGTCAGGAGGACATGATGGAGGATGGCTCTAAAAGGATGAGAGGGATGAGAGAAAGGGGTCAGGGCATTTTAAATAAAGGTCTAGAGGTGGAAAATAAGCATGTGCTAGAGATTTGCTTGGCTAGAGAAGATCCTATGGGGAGTCTCTGGATATATTCAAAGGCTAGGTGGTTTAACACCTGCTTGAGGCTTTGAAGGCCTTTGGTCTAGTTTGAACCTAAGCCTTTTAGATGGCTTTGAGGTATATATTACGTTGAATTGCAAATTCAAAGAGGTAGCTTAAGTGCTATTGAGAAATAGTAGGAAACAATATGGAATGTAGGATGTCGTCAGTCTCTGGAGGGTCATGAAAATAAAGCAGAAGAATTTGGATGTGATGCAGTAGACCATAGAAGATTAAAAGTTCTATTTAAGGGGTCCCAGCTTTGCCACTTTGTAGCTATGTGATCTTTTCTTTTTTTAATAGCATTTTTTCATATACATGCAAAGATAGTTTTTAACATTCATCTTTGCAAAACCTTGTGTTTCAAAATTTTCTCCCTCTCTTACCCCTCCTCCTCTATACAGTAAGCAATCTGATTTAGGTTAAACATGTGCAATTCTTCTAAACATAGTTCCATATTCATCATTCCATGCAAGAAAAATCAAATCAAAAGGAAGAAAAGAAAAGACAAGAAAGGAAAAAAAAACCCAAGCAAACAAACAATAACAACAATCAAAAATACTATGCTTTGATTAACATTCATCTCTTTGGATACAGATGATACTTTGCATCACAAGTCTATTGGAACTGGCCTGAATCACTTCATTGTTGCAAAGAACACGTCCATCACAATTGATGATCACATAATCTTGTTACTGTGTATAATGTTCTCTTGGTTCTGCTCACTTCACTTTGCATCAGTTCATGTAAGTCTTTTCAGGCTTTTCTGAAGTCATTCTGCTTGTTGAAGCTATGTGATCATAAGGAACCTCTCGGGGCTCAATTACTTGACTATAGTGGAAGTTCTTATAAATTTTTTTGCATGTTTGTGAAGAGAGATTTGTCCAAGGTCCCACTAAGTATCCAAGATAGGGTTTGAGTCCAGGTCTTCTAAGCTTAGAACTAGTTCTCTGTAGTTCTGAAAGGGTTCTCTTTCTATTGTACCACATTATCTCCTGGGACAGGAGTTCAACCCAGGTCTTCCTGATCATCTCTAAGGTTCCTTCTCACTCTAGTATTTTAGGTGTCTATATAGATTAGTCTGGCAGTAAGACAAACATAATTATAAGAATTGGAGAAGTATGTAAGTTGGAATCATACTATGGAGGGCTTTGAATGCCAGAATGAGCTTGTCTTAAAGCCAATATACAGTAGGGAACCATTATAAGTTATTGAGCTGGAGAGTGACATGATCACAGCTGTGCTTTTGTAATATTCATTTTGGCAGGGTATGTAGAGTGTTTTGAGAACAGGAAAGGAAGAAGAGGTTGAAGACAGTTAAGCCCTTTGGAGCAACAGAAGTAAAACATAAAGAAAACTTAATGGAATCAAGAGACCTTGGATTTTAGCTCTGATTCTGGTGTCAACAATTTTAGAAATGAAAGGTATCTTAGAGGACACCTAGTCCATGTTCTATAGCTGAGGATACTGTGGCCCAGACAAGTTAAGTGATTTGCCTAGGTTTAAACAGATAGTAAGTGGCAAAGGTAGTATTTGAACTCAGATCCACTGACTCCCAATCCATTACTCTTAGAATAAAAGTATTAGAGTAGAAGATCTTTATAATTTTTTAAACTCTGAAATTGTTATTCTTTGAAATTAATATTTCAATGGGAGTAAAAAGAATAGGTTAAATCTAAAATTTGTGGGGGAAAAAGATTAACAGAAATAAATGATTGATTTACTTAAAGGTACAAAGGAATGGGAAAAGGGAAATGGGAGTGGATAGCTAGGTAATGCAATGGTTAGAGTATTGGACTTATAGTCAGGAAGACTGATGTTCCTGGGTTCAAATCCAGCCTCAGAATCTTATTAGATGTGTAACCCTGGATGTGTCATCTCCCTCACTGATCTCTTCTGTAAAATGAGCTGGAGAAGAAAAGGAATAAAAGAAAAGAAAAAAGGACTCTAAAATTTTGAGGAGAGATAACTAGGAGTCTGGTGATAAGCGATAGAGAGATAAAGACAAAGAATTAAGTTAATGTTTAAGAATTTGACTATGTCTTTGCTTCTGGGATGAGTGATATTTATGGAGCTCTGTTCATTTATTTACAAATTTTCATTTTGCACAAATAGATTACCCACTTAGTCTGTTATCTGTGGTGTTATTGGTGGTGGGACAAAGGTCAAGATAAGTTATTTCTTTAGATTTGCGAAAAGTTATTCCACCCATGAAGATGAGCAATTGATTGGTAACCTATAATTTTAGAGAGTTGACTGGTGGATGCCAGGAGGTTAAATAATTTAGTATTGAGGATTACACAGTTAATATATCCAACACAGGATTTGAACTGAAGTCTTCCTGATTTTCCAAGATCAACCTTTTATCCTATATGTCCTACTGCTGCATCAACTAGGTGTCACAGTGAATAGCATTGATCCTGAAGTCAGGAGAACTTAAATTCAAATCCTGCTTTAGATCCTTACTAGCTGTGTGACCCTGGACAGGTCATTTAACCTCAGTTTTCTCAAAAAAAAAAAAGTAAAAAATAGCTTATCTTGCTGTTTTTCATCTATGACATATTTTAAATTAAATCAATCTTAATCAAAATCTTCCTTTTTCTTCACCCTATACCCTCATTTTGTTCTCCAAACCTAGTTCTCTCTGGGATTGCCTCCTTTCTTTATCCTCTTTTTGTATGAAAGGAGGTGATAATCTTTACAAGTAAAATATCATTAGGGAGAAAGGTCAGTATGCTGCCAAAGTAATTGTTTTATATTATTCACTTTTGTGGGGCCCACTTCCCCTGACTCTTAGTCACCAGTCATTTTTGAGACAGATTTTAGTCACTGATATCCAATCATGAGTTCTGTGTGTCCTCCCAACAAAGGGGCAAAGTCTCTCTCACGTGGGGCCAACATTCATGTCCCTCTATGGAAAATTGGGGATTCTCCTGATTTATCCTGTCAGAATTTGATTTGCTGTTCTGCCTTATGACTACAGGTAATTAGAAGGTGAGAAGATGGTTGTAAATTATAGCGTCATTGATTCATCCATTTATCCTTTATTAAAGTCATCTCTTGTTGCCTGGCATTTCCCAAGCTGGGCCAAGTAAACTAAACCAGCCTAGTTGTGCCAAATTGGATAAGTGTTGAACATGGACCTTGTAGAGAACTATGCATCTATCTTCTGAAGTTTTTTCATCTTTAAAATGAGTTGTATCATTTGTAATTATAAATGGGTTGTACCATTAATGTTATGATCCATAAAATTAACTAAATGGCTTTTAAGACGCCTTCCATCCCTAGATCTAGAATCCCACAATCCCATGGCCTCCTCTGATGAGAATGGAGTAGTAGCTCATGCTCTCACCAGAAGGCAAGATACAAAAGTTGATTTAGAGGCAGCTCAGATCAGACATTTCCTTATTTCTCACCTGGCTGTACTAGCCTGGAATTTCTCTGACTTCTCCACCATGCCCTAGGGAGCTCATTATTGGGAAAACTATGATCCTGCAAGCTCCCATGAGCCTTGGTACTTCACCCTCTGCCCTTCTGATTGGAGGGTGGGGCCACAAACTCCAAAATCTCCTTTTACAGAAGAAGTTCAGCTTATTTCTCACCTGGCTGTACTACTCTGCTACTTTTCTGACTGTACTATCATGTTCACACATGAGGTACTTCCCCATGCAACCTTTTGTCTGTTGACTTCTCCCAATAGATTGTAAGCTCCTTGAGGCTTTTTCATATTTATATCTTCAGTATTTAGCAGTGTCTGGCATATATAGTGCTTAATAAATGTTTATTGACTGATTTTTTTAAACTGCAATAACTCTCAAAGACTTTGCTTTGGCAGAGTGGGTTGCAATCTATTCCTATGAAATCTTGATTCTTTGAAGTCTTGAAGTAATTCATTTATCATCAAAATTTAGAAAAATTTTCTATCCCTTATTCTCCGACTCCTGGTCCCCTTCCCCACCCCCAGGTCCCTTTTCTCTGTTCCCCAAACAACCCTTCTTTATTAGGCTATTCCTGGCCCCTTCCTCCATCTTAATCAGAATTGGGTTAGGCTGTGAAGAGCTCCAACCACCCTGAGTAGAGAATCACTCAAGCAGAATGGCAGGGCTGGGGACCTTGCTGGCAGCTGCTGAGTGCAGCTTTGGAGCCTCCCTGGAGCTCCATCAGGCCCCCATTGGGGAAAGTCCATTTGACAGCTGATCAAAACCATCCCAGCTGGAGCCCTTGAAAATGGAGACAGACAGTAAGCCCCAGAGCTGTAGGGGTTGGCAAGGAGGACTGACTCCCTCTCTGGAGAGCACAGCAGCAGCTGTGGTCCTGCCTCCCCATAGGCATCACAGGTGTCTGGATGGATAGACAAGTCTTTGGTCAGAGTCCTGTGGCAGCCAAAGAGAGGGGAAGGAAAGGGAGAGTCTTCCTGGGTTGATGAGGATGCAGGGAATTAGGACAACAGGAATCTATGATCTACAGAGCAAGGAGTTGGGCTGAGAGGAAAAGAGTTTCATTAAGGAGAGTGAAAGAAAGAGTGCTGGATTTGGCACCAGAAGAATGGAGAATGAATCCTTGCTACAATCTGTGTGACCTTAAGCAAGTCTTATCCCTTCTTTGGGCCTCTGTTTTCTCACCTGTACAATGGGGCCTTGGACTAAATAATGTGGTCCCTTTCAGCTGCAAATCCAGGTTGTCATTTCTGATCCCCTCAGCCCATTTAAATGGGGGGGTAAAGATGGGAGGGATCAATGGTGTGACTTCATGAATGAGCATGCTTATACTAACATAACTGAATAATATCTGGAAAGAGATAAGGAAGCAATGTAAAAGAAATCAGGTAACTGAGGTAAAAGACACTAGGAGCCTGGCTGGGATTATTTTTTCAAGGATGCTTATTGGGTTATATAACGGGTTTCTTTTAGTGGATGAATTGGACTAGATGGCCACTGAGGTCTTTTTTGCTCTCAATTGAGTAAATTTCTGTGATCCACATATAAAAGGGCTAACTGTATATATTTGTTATAGGCTAATAATATTATAATAACACAAAATAATAGCATTAGGTAGCATTTTACATATTATCTCATCTGATCCTGAGAAGAAGTCCTGTGAGGCTAATGTTATTATCATTACCTTCTTTTAACAAATGACAAAGCTGAAGCTGAGAGTCATTATGTAACTTGCCCACAGTCATACAGCTAAGTGTTTAAAGTAGAATTTGAATGCTTTATCTACTGCCTGACCTAGCTGCCAAGTCCAGAATTATGGTGGGTAAGACTATGAGTAAGAGAGGGACTGGTGAGCTCTATGAAACTAATATATGTTTAGAGATGTGGACAAATTTTTTTTAAATTAAAGCTTTTTATTTTCAAAACATGTGCATAGATAATTTTCAACATTCATTCTTGAAAAACCTTGTGTTCCAAATTTTTTTCTCCCTCCCTTCCCCCCATTCACTCCCTTAGATGGCAAGTAATGCAATATATGCTAAACATGTGCAATTCTCTTATACATATTTCCACAATTATCATGCTGTACAAGAAAAGTCAGATCAAAAAGTAAAAGAATGAGAAAGAACAAAATACAAGCAAACACCAACAATAAAAAAATGGAAAATACAATATTGTGATCCCTACTCGGTCCCCACAGTCCTTTCTCTGAGTGCAGATAGCTTTCTTCATCACAAGACCATTGGAAATAACCCAAATCATCTGGCTATTGAAAAGAGCCATGATGAACAAATATTTCTGCAGGGCAATGAGGTTTATCCTCCACCCCTTCCACCTTCCAACTCTAGGTTATTGTTGTTTAACTGTGTCTGACTCTTCCTGACTGGGTTTTCTGCACCAAGATACTGGGGTGGTTTGCCATTTCCTTCTCCAGCTTATTTTACAGATAAGGAAACTGAAGCAAACAGGAATAAGTGACTTGTCTGGGGTTACACAGCTAGTAAGTATTTGAGGCTGGATCAGAACTCAGGCTTCCCCCACTCTTTGAGCTCTAGCCATTGTGCCACCCCCCTCCAATACTTCCAATTCCGTATTCTTAGTCTTATCCCTCAGAGACAAAAGTCTGCTTTGACTTCAGGTTCTTTTTAAGTGCACTCCCAGACTACTAAATTAGATGTATGACGATTTCCCATTTCTGGTCCTCGGTTTCCTCTTGTGTAAAATGGCAGGCCAAAATCAAAGATTTTTAAGTTTCCTATAAATGATTTTTAAGTTTCCTCCGATCTGGACACTTCCATAGTATGCCACAGAACCCAGTTATCCCTCATTCCCCCACTCTCCTCCCACGTGCTCATCCTTCGCCTTTCCATCTTCTGAGCTCCAAATGGAACCCTCATTATACCTTTTGGTGTGACACATGATTGAAAAGTGCGATTGGAAGGCTCAGCTTCCCCACGCAGTCTACCCGTTGTTTATTTGCTGGCTCCGAGTGGGTTGACTGCCAAGTCAAGTAATCAGGAGGTAATAGCCTGGTATCGGATGACTCCCTAGAGCTGCCAGCCAAAGCTGGAAAACTCCATCCTCGTGCCGCCTGCAGTATTCTCGGTCGGGAAAATAATTGTGTAAAGCAGGATGCTCGGATCAAACCCGGCCTGACATGGTGCAGTGTAAGAATTGCCGACGCCCTGGTCTGATGTGGTTATTAGTATCTTGCTTGGGGGCAAGGCAGCCTGAGAGTGCCAGGCGGAAGCCTGTTGTGATTCATTTGCCCATGCAGATCAGATATTGTTCCCCAATCCGAGGGGGATATCTCTATCACCGCCTTCCTTCCCTCAACTTCCCCCTCCCTCTCATTTTCCTCCAGCTTTCTCCCATCGAGGTTTCCCAATCGTTCTCTTCTTCCCCGTTGACGTTGAAATCCTCGCAAAGTGCTGATTTTATTGAGTGCGACAAGTGGCAGTTCATTAAAAAGTAGGAGCAGATGGGGAACGGATTGTAGAAGAAGATTAATGATGCACACAGCCCACTAAATAGGGCCAGGTTTGGGAGTAAACACAATCACTCCAGCTCCCTCCGAGTGGGTAATCCTCCTCTGTCAGATCTGTTCTTGTTAGCTGGTGTTGGAGGTGCTCGGGAGAGCTAACAAGGAGCCAGGGCCGATGGACTGCTGCGGTCCCCGGAGCTAGCCACAAACGTCGGCCACCGAGCCGGACGGGGCCAGCCAGGGCTCCCCAGAGGATTCCTTTCCGCTACACCGCTGGGCACTTGCCCATTGGCCCCAGATAGGGCAGCTGGCTAGGGAGGGCGTAAGACCAGCTAAGGCGGACTTTTCACTAACTAATTAATTATTGTCAAGTTGGCTTCAGAGAAAATAATTAGGAAGAACCTCTTAGGTTATTCCAGGTAGGCAAGAAGAGTTTCTATCCCACTCCTCCTCAGTCCGAAATAGATATTTCAGCTTCCACAGTGAATAGAGTTAATGGAGGGAGAACCAGGAAGATCTGAATTCAGATTCTCCAGGAAATACTCTTATCATCCCAGCTGTCTGTGTGCTCTGGTCACGATTGCCTTATATTTGTTTTATAATTTATGTGCACTTATATTTGTACATATTGTTTCCTCTTTCCTCCTAAAATGTAAGCTCCATGAAGACAGGTACTATTTCATTTTTTTGAACTTCATTCTTTATATGCACTTATATTTGTACGTATTGTTCCCACTCTTCTCTTCATAGAATGTAAGCACCATGAAAAAGGTCCTGTTTCATTTTTTTGGAACTTTCTTTAATCCCCAGCATAGTTGGTCAGTCAGTCAACAAAAAAGTTATTAAGTGCCTAACATGAATCATGTGTAAATGTTGGGGACACACAGAATGGTAAAAGTTCCTGTTGTCAAGTAATTCACAATCTACTGGACCACATAGTAGGTATTTAATACTTATTGATTGCTATGTGACCCTGAGAAAATAGTTTAATCTCTCTGAGCCTCCTTTTCCTCACCTGTAAAATGAAGATAATAAAAGAAGTAGCCACCTCTCAGGTTTGTTGTGAAGATCAGTGTAGGTAAAGTACTTTGCAAACTTTATAGGACTATATAAAGTCACTTAATAATGGTTATCATTTTATCTTCTCACCATTTTAAATGGTCAGATAGAAATGGTTCTGTTATCCTGCAATTTTTCCTCCCTGAGGCAATTGGGGTTAAGTGACTTGCCCAGGGTCACATGTGTTAAGTGTCTGAGACCACATTTGAACTCAGGTCCTTCCGACTTCAGGACTGGTGCTCTATCCACTGTGCCACCTAGCTGCCTCCTAATATTCTTTTATAATTAATGTTGCTCAATTATTTGGCAGGCGAATTAGATAGTTGCTTTAAAATATTTTTATTGATGTCTTTCACTTTTATCTCACTCAAATCCCCCTCTTGCATCCCCCATTTTCTCCTGAAAGCCATTCTGTGTAACAAAGAGTATTTTCCTTTTCCTAAATTCAATTTGATTTTCAACTCCAAATCCTCTTACCTATTGAGAAAACAAGAAAAATAAAACTCATTACAAATGGGTTTTAACAACAAATTTCTGCATTAACCATATTTTAAAAAAAAAGAAAGAAAGAAGAAAAGACCATCCAATCTACACTCGAGTCCAGTTTTCTATCTGGAAGTGGGCAGCATATTTCATAATGAATCTTTTGGAATTGTGATTGGTCATTGTGTTGATCAGGATTACTAAGTTATTCAAAGCTGATTATCTATCTTTACAATATTGTTGTTACTGTATAAATTTTTCTCTTAGTTCTTCTCACTTCATTCTGTAGCAATTGCTACAAGTCTTCCCAGGAACCCAGAATATTTTTTTTTTAAAAAGGAAAGAAAAAGAGGGGAGGTAGTCACATTATTGAAGCTTTATCAGGATGCATCTTATTGCTGAAAGCATCTTAAAGACAATTTAGCAGATTGGATGACATTGGTGTTGCTGTTATGAAGGGAATCATTATCTCAAGATCTTCAGCCGTAGAACTGTTCAATTCTGTTTCTGTTGCCCAACCTTAGTGGCAAATGGAGCAGGTTCTGGGGTGTCTATTAGTGAGAGAGGGTAGTGATAGTAGTGGAACTAACTACCTGCAAAAATCCCCTCTATGACAAAGACTGGGGTTGAGAGCTGGGTAGGAAAGCAAAATAATTCATTGGATAATGATTTATTAAACTACCTATTATTTGCAAATCAATAGACTGTATGGTTTAATGGAGAAAAGGTCAGCGATGGATTCAGGAAGACCTGGATTCAAATCCTACCATAGTTTACATAGCTCTTTAAGACTGAAAGTTGTAGAAGAATTGTTGATTAGATTTGATGAAAGGAATTTCAATATCTGGAGCTTGCTATATTGATGACACCCAGACTTAAAAAGAAAAAAAACAAACACCTCAAACAGAAAAACAACAATAATAATGGCTAATATTTATGTAGTGCTTTTTATGTGCCAGATACTATGCTAAGCTCTTCACAATTATTAATTCATTTGATTCTCAAAAAAACCCTGGAAGGTGGGTGTGCTTATTATCCCCATTTTACAGAGGGGGAAACTGAGGCAGACATCATTAAATGACTTGCCCTGGGTCACATTGCTAGTAAGTGAGGCTTGATTTGAACTCATCTTCCTCCCTTGAGGCATTTTTCTGTAAAGGCACTGGATACAGTCAAAAATAATTAAGCATTCTAAATAACTTTATAATCCTGGAAAGGAGTGGGAGTGAGATAGAAGGGAGGATATGACATATTTAAGGATATTGCAATTATAATGCATTATAAAGAAGGAAAGAGTATTTATAACTTTCCATATGGGTAATGGTCATGGACTTAGGGCAAAGCTTTGCATGACTAAAGAGTTGAAGGGACCTATAAAGATCATTTAGTCTAACCTTCTCTGTTCTCATAGAGGTTAAATGTGTTATTCAAGGTCACTCAGTTAATAGGTGACAGAGGCAAGATTCGAACTTTGTGCTATTTCCTATAAATACATATCTGTAAGTACACATGCATCATATAATATAAATATATACATATGCATGTGTCTCTCTGTATCTATCTGACTGTGTATGTCTGTCTAGTTGCCTACTTATATATCTGTGAATGTGTCTATGTATCTATCCATCCATCCATCCTTCCATTCTTCCATCTATCTATCTATCTATCTATCTATCTATCTATCTATCTATCTATCTATCTATTTCCTTCCCTGATAGAATGTAAGCTCCTTGAGGGTACTGTTACATTTAACCTTCCTATTTCCAGCACCTCGAACAGTGCCTGGCATATTGGCACATAGGACTTGCTTAATAAATAATGGTTAATTGATTGGATATAGGAGGGTGGTGGAAGCAGAATGGTAATAAAAGGAAGCTTCGCCATGATCTAGAAGAGTAGGGGCTTCCACCTGAGAAAACAGAGATGCCAGCAGTGACAAAGCAACATCACCAGGTTGTTTATTGTTGTCCAGTCATGGGTATGACTCTTTGTGACTCCATTTAGGGATTGATTACCAGTCAACACAAAGGCCAGGGCCCCCCCAGGACACACTCCCCAGACTACAAGGGCCATTTGTATTGTTTGGGAGTATGGGGGTGGGATTGAAGATGGGTCCTTCCTTAGCAACCAATCGCTACTGCTATAACTCAGCATCTGCTGTTGGAAGAAATGGGAACAGGAAAAGGGGGGGAGAGCCCAGTCTAGATGAGACCAATCTAGGACGGGGACTTTTTAGGCATTGTGGAACCCCTTGGGCTATTGGCAATGAATTCTAAGCAAAGTCTCAATTAAAACGATAAATCATCACTGGAATCCAACCTAATGTTGCCATAGAGGGGCTAACCTAAATGTGAATATGATGGGCTTTTAAATTGCAAAGCTGCTTCTCCAGACATAGTTCTTCAGAGTTCCCAGGGACTGAGGAATATACACATTCCCCAACAGCTTCTGTTGTTTATTTGTTTTACTAAATAAATGTGTGTTACTAAAACAGAATGCAAAAACACATATATAAAGAAGCATAGAGGTTTTTCGTGGGTCATACCGTGGCCAAATAATTCATTTACCTGGGGCCAACTTGCCGGTGCTGGGCCTCTCTGTATATTTTAGCTAAGTGGGTCCTGAGCCTTATAGCCAGGGTAGCATCCCCAAAACCTTTCTACCTTACTAGAACCAGTTAAAGCTAATTTCCTGCTCACACAGCCTTTGAGAGCCCAGGGTGACCTCTACATAAGACACTGTAGGAGAACTCTTACTCTGGAGTTTCTTCATGGGATCCCTGGCAGGGAATGGGGTGGCTAAGGTCCAATTTGATTTGGTTCAGCCACAAACATTAATTAATCGCTGATCCTGTGCTAGATGCTGGGAATACAAAGACATATATAAAGCATTTTTTGCCCTCAAAAAGCTTTCATTCTACTACTGAGGAGATTTCTATTTCAGGGCAATGATTTTTGCTTCAAAGTAAGATTTCCGTTATGAAAAAAGTGTTTCCTTTCTCCTCGGTCTTTCTTCCCATTTTCTTCTTCTGCAGGGATAGACAAGGAAGAGTAATTAGATATTAGCCCAGTGACCTTTGGGGGAATCCTTGTAGACTCGTGGACCTGGAAGTAATCTTAGAGATCATCTCAAGCTCAATCTCCTTATTTCACAGATGAAGAAACTGATAACTGAGGAGTTTAAATGCCTTATTCAAGGTTACACAGTAGGCATTGTTTTTTCTATTTTACTACATTATATGTGTTGAACTTGTCCCATCAGACTTGAGCCCCCTGGTAAACCTCTAGCCCCCAGGCATCCCAAAGATTTGGCCAGCCTGCTTTGGGGTGATCAAGCAGTTCTGAGAGAACATGTGATCTCCCATCTCTCCACTCTGAACTCTTCATTCTGATACACTAATCCATCTAATTGAATGAGTGCCTGAACAGGGAAGGGATTTATCAACGCGAAAGAGGAAGCTAGTGCCATTTGGCTCCTGCCCCTTTGCCTTTTAAATTTTGGTGCGTAATTTCATTCTAGCATTACTGGTAACATTTGTTTTGCATGGAGAGAGAGAAGGATGGTGGAGGCAGCAGGAGCTCCAAGTGGGAATGGGGTGGTGGTGGAAGGGAACTGTAGGCTCAGGGCTATAGAAAAACTTGCTGCCTTAATGGATACAAGAGCTCAGGGAAGGATGAACAAGAATGCTCTATTACCTTATCTCCAATTTTCTTGAGGTTTCCTAGGGAAGAAAGCAGAAAGGGATACCCATATATATAGCTACTTTGCTGCCTAGAAATCTGGGCCCTTAGACAGCCCCGGAGGTAACTTTATTCACCAATGAGACCTAGGGTTTAGCTAGCTAATTTAATGGGTCTTGGTGTCTTCTGACCCAGGGAGAGGGATGTGAAAATAACACAGAGATGACTAAGCCTACCCCAGTATTCTATACCAAAGCTAGCTGATCTCATGCAAGGGAGACTGGGATGGGGGGTTTTGTCATGGTACGGTATGGTGTTAGTAGTGATGTCTTTTCATGTAGTATGTATATGTTGTTTCCCTCTCCACCCTACTCTTCCTCTAGGTTGTTAAAAGTGGTATCTGACCATAGAGAGGGCAGGTTTAAAAAGCAAGACAGCTAGCTCTCCACAGCCCAACTGGGTTAAGCTACCTACAGAAACCTGACTCTAACCTCATATGCACTATACAACTGAATTTCCCTGTATTTCCCTTCCCAGGGAATTCATAGCATAGAATTGTAGGAAATGACCTAAAAGTCCAGGCTGAGCTATTTTTATTGTTATTCATCATTTCAGTTGAGTCTGACTCTTCATAACCCCATCTTGCCAAAGATACTGGAATGGTTTGCCATTTTCTTCTCCAGCTTATTTTGCAGATTAGGAAATGGAGTTAAATAGAGTTAAGTGACTTGCTCAGGGTCACACAGCCAGTAACTATCTGACGCTGGATTTAAACTCAAGAAGATGAGTCTTTCTGATTCCAAGTCCAGTGTTCTATCTGCTGTACCACTTAGCTGACCTGAGCTATTTAAAATGGCTTGAAGGTGGACCGACCAGAAAAGAAGATCTGGTATTATGTTGGATGGGGCCAGCCCACAAAGAGGCAAAGAAGTGATTACTCTTTCTCACTTGTTTCTCATTTCGCTATTCCCTTTTCTTGTCAAGCTCCATTTACCCTTGATTCTATTTCCTTCCATTTTCTTTCTTTTCTTTTTCTTTTGAACTTGGCAAACATTGTCCTCCTTCCCTCCTGCAATTTAACATCTTCCAGTACATAACAGAACAGAACAAGAACAAGAGGATTGCACAGGACAACAAATTTCTTCCTCATCTCTAAAGTGGATTGTTATGAGGATCAAATGAGCTAACAAGTAAAATATTTTATGAACCTTAAAGTGATATATAAATGCTATTTATTGTTATTAACTATATTATGTACAGCCTGCTCTTCCATTTAAGTATATAACAAGTTAAATATTTAACTCCCTGACATTTTCTCCATATGATTGTTCCCTATTATTCCCTCTTTATAATCTTAAATATGTTCCTATTTATTCCTTCCTTCCCTACTGTCTATAAAACTTAACCAAGGTTCCACCTTCCTTGAAAAACTTCTTTATCATTCCCAACAGTTATTATCCTACATTTCTCCTTGCTTTCTGAGTTTAATTCCTTGAAAAAGTTTTCTTTGCTCATTGTTTCTACTCCTCTCCTCTCACTTTGTTCTAAATCCACTATAATCTGGCTTCCCAGCTTTGCTCCTCAGAGGAAATTGCTCTCTCCAAAGTTTCCAATGATCTCTCTTTTAAAAAATGTATATTGTTGACAATCTTTTATTTTTACATTGCCTACATTTCCCAACATATTCCTTATCCTCTCTTGGAGAACCATCCCTTATAAGACAAAAACAAAACGAGGGAAAAAAGTGAAGGAAAATTAATGAACATATAGAAAAAGTCTGACATTATACACAGTTTTGACATGCCCATAATCCCTCAACTCTGCAACGAAATATGTGTTTATGGGTGAGGAAGTGCTTTTTCATATCTTGTCATTTGAGTCCCACTAGATCTTTATAATTTTGTTAAATTTACTTTTATGTCTCTCTCTGTGCTGTTCTTTCCATTTACAAAGTGATTGTTACTATGTATGTTGCTTTCCTAGTTCTGTTTACTTCATTTTTGCATCAGTTAATATGAATTTTCCCATGTATCTCTATCACATTAATATTTTCTTACAGTTCAGTAATACTTCTTTATAGTCATATACCATGACTTCCTTCCTTCCTTCCTTCCTTCCTTCCTTCCTTCCTTCCTTCCTTCCTCCTCTTCTTCCTCCTCCTTACAAAACCAAAATGATTTTTTCTTAAAAACTAAGTCTGACCATGTTACTCTCCTACTCAATAAACTCTGTTGGCTCTCTATTACCTTTATGAACAAATATAAATTTTGTTTGGCACTTAAAACTTTTTAGAACTTGGTTCCATTCTATGTTTCCAGTCTTTTTACATTGTATTTATTTCCATGTACTCTATAGTCCAGAAGTCAGGAAGACTTATCTTCCCCTAGGACACTTACTAGCTGAGTGACCCCATGACAAGTCATTTAACCCTGTTTACCTCAGTTTCCTCATCTGTAAAATGGGTTGGAGAAGGAAATATCAAACCACTCTGGTATCTTTGCCAAGAAAACCCCTAATGGGGTCTAGACTGAAAACATGACTGAAAACAACACATGACATTTCATTTTCCACACCTTTTCAACAGTGATTCTTGCCTCAAATGCTCTCTTTCCACATCTGCTTCTCAGAATCCCTGTTTGCACCTGCCCCTCCCAAGTTAAAATTTCATCTTGTATTTTGTCAAAAGTTATGTATCGGGTACATTGTCTCCCTCATAAAATGTTGCAAATGCTTGTTCATTGATTGATTTATGGAACAATTTGAAAGATTCTGAAAGAGCACATCTCAAAGTATCTTCTAGCCAGACTACAATTAAACCATTTGCATCCACTTGAAGCTTATGGCTGGGTTAAGGCAAAATCTTTAGAATGTTCCTATTAAAACTAGGTAGGAGGAAGTTAGGAAAGAAAGCCCCAGAATAGATAAATTTGTATGGGTAGAAGTGAGTGAAAAAATCTAGAGCACAGGGCCAGAAAGATCAAGTTGTGTGGAGTGCCACAGTAGGGGAGGCCAGGTAGCTGCTTATCCTGGAATATCTATAAAGTCTGTCAGGGGCACTGAAGCCCAACAACAGCCCAGGGCTATCACTTATGGTGATACTTTCATGAATTTTCCCCTTTGGGTCTTCCAGCACACACTATTGCCTGTGAATTCTATAACTAAAAAGCAACAGACATTAGGACAGAGAAAACAGGGAGACATACCAGTAAAGAAACATTATGAGACAGAAGGCAAAAATGTCTACACATCATAATGAACAAGCACTTATTAAGAACAGAAGGGCTGTAAACCCACCTTTGCATGAATGAAATCTGAGGCTCAGGAAAGCAGAGATCTATTCTGGCAGCTCTTGCTTCCTATATTCCTTGGTCTCCTTACTGACCTAGGAGCCATGAACCAGTAAGGGGTTAAGTGCTCTTGGGGAAACTTCTGCTTTTTGAGGAGACCTCAGTTCTGGCCCCATCCATATTTTCTTTCCTAGAATCTGTGGCTGGATGCTCTTCTTATTGCTGAGTGCAGGCTGTAGGTGAGATCAAAGGGATTAATCCCATAGATTTTACTCAGGATATTTGGGGTGCGCCAGGATTAGGATTTCCACCTTCTCACCCCTCTAACTTTATAGTGCCCCTGAACCTGCAAAGGATCCTTCCAAAGGTGACTGACCTGGATGTCTCCTGGAGCATGCAGAATGCAGAGAAAAACCTGAGCAATGGCACATCCAGGTTTTGCTACTAACTTGCTAAGTGATGTTGGATAAGTCTTTTTACTATTCTGGGGTTCAGATTTGATTGGAACAGATATTGTCTAGTTGCTCTCTGGATAGATCTTAATTAGTGGTTTCCAACCTGAGGGACAAGGACACCTTTGGGAATCCATATTCATAAATAAGCAAACATGCCTTCTGCCAACTGAATAAATAATGCATTACAGATGTGTTGCTATTTTTTTCAAATGTATGTAGATGCTATTATGATTAACAAAATACAATTAATTTTAAAGTGTTACTGAATTCATAGTAGCTTTTTGTCATTATGTATTTTCTTAATCAACAGATACGAATAATATGACTACTGTAATAGTGGGTTCCATGAATTCTTTTGAGATTAAAAAGAGGCCTTAATATTCAAGAAGGCTGGAATTCACAGGAGTAGATTATCTCTGAGGTCAAGGTGGATTATTAGTGTAAGGGGTAAATCAGTCCTCGTCTGGACTTGGAGGATATTGGTTTGAATTTGGGCTGTGCTGTTTTAAAACTCAGGAAAGTCATTTCACTGCTCTTCATATATATTTATATGATGTATAAATAAAATAACATACATGGTTTATATATGTATATGCCTATATAATAGTCACATAGATTTTTCTCTGTGTATACACATGTGCATACACATATGTATGGGTATATGTGTACCCATATAGATATATGTAATATGTGAAGGGCAAATAGGTGGTGCAGTGGATAGAGTGCTGGACCTAGAGCCAGGAAAACCTGAGTTCAAATCTGATCTCAGATACTTAGGGGTTGTGTGATTGTGGGCAAGCCACTTAATCCTGTTTGCCTCAGTTTCCTCATCTATAAAATGGGCTGAAGAAGGAAATGGCAAACCACTCCTCTTTGCCAAGAAAATCCAAAAGGGGGTCACAAAGAAACAGACACAATTGAAAATGACTGAACAATAACAACAATGTGTGTGTGTGTGTGTGTGTGTGTGTGTACATATATGGAAGAGTAGACACTGCAGGGAAATTGTAGACCCTTTTCCCTTGTAGGCCTGATATTTGCTTCTAGGAGCATGATTGGGGTTGGTATGAATCGTTCTATTCAATAGAACGATTCATACCAACCCCAATATCACACAGGCTTGGAGAAGGTGTTGCTAAGTGGAAACAAAGAATGTCAAAAGTCTGATTTGACCTTAGAGACCCTTTTTGTGCTGTGGGTCCAGCTGGGGGGGGGATGGTCTGCATCATGGTAATAGCCTTAAGTCTATGTTAATACTAAAATGCTTATAATTAAATAATGATAAATTTTTGCATTTATATAGTACTTTAATGTTTGCAAAGCACTTTACATATATTACCTCCATTTGATTCTTACAAACCCCTTTTCTTTTTCTTCTCTTCCTCCTCCTCCTCCTTCCCATCTTACAGATGAGAAAACTGAGGCTGAGAAAATGTAAATGAGTTGCCCAGGGACTGATCTTGAATCCAAAGCCATTCTTCTATCCATGGATCCATTGTGTCATCTAATTGCATTCTTTGATGGAGAGGGAAGCTCATACCAGCTACAATCCAGTGGACCTACAGCAGAGGACAGAGCAATGAAGACACAACCCAGCAGATGACCTCCACAAACCAGCAAATGAAAGGAGTCTCTCTTGGTGAAGTAGACAGAGGCTTTTGAGGCAGAGAGGTGGTCCCGGCGGGGATAGCAGCCCTAGAACTGCCTGAATTGTCACAACTGTCTATGTTCCCTTTCTTACTGAGAACACAGGCATCTGTTGGAGAATATAGCCCATGTGTATATGTAGATTTTCCTTATTATTTACTTAGTTATTTTTATGATATGCTTTGAGTTGGCCGTGGTCTGGTTAAGAAAAAAAATGAGGTGGAATATTCACTCTGCGAGCTGACTCATGCATGTATTTAAGAAATCCTTATTTGAAAGAAGTCTGGATTTAGGAGTGTGTTAGAACCAGCTCAGACTGTCTTGAAAGCTGATTATTAAAATTTCAGTGAGAGTATTTACGTCTTGAAAAATTAGAAATTGATTGATTGTTTTGTTGATCATATAAATTTAAGAAAATGATGGGGGAAAATGTTAATGATCAAGATTAAGCTTAAAAATGTATTTTACTTTTTTTCTTTCAAAGAGTTGTTTGTTCAACATTTACCAGTATACCTTATTCTGGACTACATATATATCTATTTGCTTCATTTTTCATCTGTTAAATGGGGATAACAGTAGGGATAACAGTACTTACCTCACAGGGCTTTTGTCAGGATCAAATGAGATAATATTTGTAGAGTGCTTAGCACAGTACCTGGCACATAGTAGGCACCATATAAGTGCATTCTTCTCTTCTCCTTGCTGATGTCATTAGCTTCCATAGCATCAATGTGCGTGCTTTCTCTCTCTTTTTTCTCTCTCTCACACGCATTTTACCTCTCTTTTTCTTCTTCCTTCCTTCCTTCCTTCCTTCCTTCCTTCCTTCCTTCCTTCCTTCCTTCCTTCCTTCCTTCCTTCCTTCCTTCCTTCCTTCCTTCCTTCCTTCCTTCCTTCCTTCCTTCCTTCCTTCCTTCCTTCCTTTCTCTTCTTCTTTCCTTCCTTCCTTCCTTCCTTCCTTTCTCTTCTTCTTTCCTTCCTTCCTTCCTTCCTTTCTCTTCTTCTTCCTCCTCCCTTACAAACCAAATGATTTTTCTTAAAAACTAAGTCTGACCATGTTACACTCCTACTCAATAAACTCTGTTGGCTCTCTATTACCTTGATCCCAAATATCCTCTGGACTAGATGAGGTGACTTCATCGCTAAGGCTAGAGCAGGTGTTATTAACTTGGAGTCCACAACCTTATAATTAAAAAACATTTTGATAACTATATTTCAATTTAATTGTTTTTTTTCTTTTCAATCCCCTATGTATTTTATTTTATGCCTTTTCTAAAAATGATTCTGACGAAGGGTCTTCAAAGGAACCCATGGCACAAAAACACGTTTAGAACCCCTGGCCCACATGAATAAGGGTTGAACAAGATGTGTCTAGTTTGCTAGGTTGTATTTCTAGGGCACGTTCTTGCCCTGAGATGGTGATTCTACCGTGAGAAGGGGATGGTCTGAGAGAACCTGGGAGCCTTGGTAGGAATGACTGGGTGTACAACTCCAGCTCCTGACCCCCACCCCACTCAATGATGATGGTCATTAACATACAGAGCAGTGAGAGGGGGAGGGAAGGATGGTGGAGCTGCCTCAAGCCTCAGAGGTGTCAGTGCTGGCGGAAGTAATTTAATAAGGGCCCCTGCTTGGAAATTATATCACCCCCAATAATATAATAAACCCTAATTTACTCACATTTATCTCCCGGAGTTTTTTGGGAAAGCATAATCTTGCCTGCTCTACAGTGATGGATTAGTGCAATGGAAACTCTACTGGGAAAGAAAAAAAATACATCTTGTAGTTTTTGACGTGTTATTATTCAGCGTTATCTCCAACGCCTCATTCCAGGCCCATTACTCATGTTCACTTTTTTCCCCTTCTTTTTTTTCCCCCTCCCCTTTAAAAAAAATCAAGACCAGAAGCAAAATCACTGCTTCCTCCCTCCTCACTCCAATTCTCCCCCCACCCTCTTCCTGCTTTAGCTGTTCAGCCATGGGGTTTCCCAGGCTCTTTTTTTTTTTTTTTTTTTTTTTTTTGAGGGTCAGACACTTCTACTGGAGAAGAGGAGCATTTAAGCTAGAAGAGTCTACCTTCAGAAAGGGAGGAGAATCAATCAATTAACCAATCAACAATCATTCGTTAAGAATCTAATAATGTCATAAGCACTGAGAATAGAAGCATATAGAATAGCAGATCCTTATTCTTAAATTGATTTTATATTGGGGAGATATATCGTGAGACAGGGACCAGGGATGGTCATCTGGCCTATCTGATCCCTGTCTGATTCTCTGAGATGGCCTTGAAAAATCAGGGAAACAAGGTTTGAAATGGATAGATTCCAATTAACCAGTATTCAGTGATCTACTCAGGGCAAGATTTAGGAATTTAATTCCTACAGAGTTGAGACAGCCATTCAGGCTCAGAAGAACAGAGTTCATTAAGCCTTAGGAAGAGACAAATAAGGGGGTGACAATTTCAGGCGGCAGTCTCGTGAGCAGTTATTTAAGGATGCAGCCAGTCGTTCACCTCCCTAAAAATCAAGCGGCAGGCATTAGCTGAATAACACCAAGAATTGCGGTTAGACATGAGCAAGAACTTTCTGATGGGAATGAGCGTGTGGTACTTTGTCTGTTAAGAGTTAAGATAATAATTATTCACATTTCCATCTATAACCCATGGCCCAGAATCCCAAACTCTGGATTGATCACCAATCTTGGGGAATAGCTCAAAATCTCATCTCTTTGGCTCATTTTGCTCTAATTGAGAATTTCCCCTGGAAATGTTAGCCTATAGCTTGTGTCTAGCTCTTTAGAGATCTGAATAAAAGGGCTCTATTTCTATACAAACATTCAATGTAGTGATGAATATCAGTGTAGGAAAGCTTTTATCTTATGCCACAGAAAATGCAGAACAACACAAAAGACCCTCAGTAGCCCAGCCTCTCTTTTCCAGGGAATTCCACTGTAGCCTAGGCTCTATTTGCATCTCCATATTGACTAGTGTTCCTCTAAGATAATCTGATTCCAAGTCTCTACTATACAAGGTAACGAGGTTAACTCCAGTAAAACTGATTTTTGGAGGAACTTTCCTACCTGGGGTCAGGGGGGTGATAAGATGGCCTCTGGGGGTCACTATCACTTCTGCAATGCTCTCAGCTTGGCTCCCCTGCTCATCTCCTCCCCTCCTTTCCCCTCACCAGGTGGGAAGGAATATTGACCCATTTGGCCTTGAATCAGAACTACCATCAGCTTTTTCGGGGAAAGACGGGGGAATAAAGTCCATCCCCATATCCCAGACTTCTAGGAGCCTTTCAAGGACCCACCTATCCACAGCTCCTGCCCATCAGCAGGCAGAGATCAGGTTGGGAGCCCGGGTATCAGCGTGTGTAAGTTGATTACCCCTTTCATGTTTAATGTGCTGAAAAACCATTAGACCTAGAAATGGACAAGTTCTCAGTGGGTAACTTTAATTGTTGTTAAAACTTGGTAGTGCCTGCTTATTAGCAATTATGCATGGCATTACCCAGGGTGCTCTGGGCCTGCCCTCGCCCTTCCTGCTCCTGGGAAGGGCACTTGTGGGTTGTTGGCATTAGGAGGTTGTTAACGAAGGCACAGAGGACAGCCACAATTCCTACTGCTTCCCAGTAGGCCCTTAGCTTGTTTGTGCTCAGCCTGCGGAGTAATCTTTATTTCTCCCACAGATAATAATAGCTTACATTTATATAGCCTTTTGTGGTTACAAAATACTTTACTTTCTCTGTGGGTTAAGAAGGGCAGGATTTATCAACTCCATTTGACCAGTGGAGGAGACTGAGGCACTAGAGCAGAAGCAAAACTACTCGTATAACCCCCAGCCTCCTCGTCTCTCCCCTGCACTACTGCAGCGGCCTCCCAGTTGGTCTCACTACTTGCAGGCTCTTTCCTCCCCAGTGCATCTTCAGCACAGCTGCCAAAGTAATCTTCCTAAAGCGTGGGTCTGACTAGATCACGCTCTTGCTCAAAAGCCTTCGTGGGCTTCCTTTTCAGCTAGGATTAAATATAAAACCCTTAGCTTGACATTGAAAGACTGCTTGCCTCCAACCTGCCTTTTCAGACTTACTTTATATTATTCCAGCCAAAGGGTCCTATTTGCAGCTGCTGCTTTCTCCTTTGCCTCTTAGAATCCTTGCATTTCTTCCAGGCTCAGCTTCTTCCAAGAAGTCTTCCCGATGCCCTCAGTTGCTAGTATTCTCCTCCTCTTTATGCTATCTTGTATCTGATTATCAGCATACATATCTTAGGCCTCCACTCCTGCTCCTGTCCCCCTCAACCAACTGAACTCAAGCTCCTTTGTCTTTAACTTGCATCTGATGTGTTTCATGCATAGGAAGCTAAACTCAGTGTATCATTATTGGTTGGAATCAGAGGATCTTAGTTCTTTACTGTGTACAGGATTCTTGGCATGGAATTTCTCAGGGCCTGGCTTTCCTCATCTGGGCAATGAAGGGGTTGGGTAAAAGGCTTCTCCTCCAGAGATTAAATGGCTTCTTAGTTTTAAGTTTATGGCCCTATGATCCAAAGATTTAGAACTGAAAGGGAACTTAAGAGTTCATATTATTTTACTGATGAAGAAACAGGTTCTAGCCCAAAGTTGCATGGTTTTTAAGAAGAGCTAGAATTTGAACACAGATCTCTGGAAATTTGTACCTCTCTTCCAAATCCAATTTCAATAACCTTTCTATTAAAT
Organism: Sminthopsis crassicaudata; assembly: GCF_048593235.1. Taxonomy (NCBI): domain Eukaryota; kingdom Metazoa; phylum Chordata; class Mammalia; order Dasyuromorphia; family Dasyuridae; genus Sminthopsis; species Sminthopsis crassicaudata. Next base: position 518,295,000 of record NC_133619.1, read on the forward strand.
TATTTGCCTACAAGATAGGAGAAGAGGAAAAGAATTTACCCTTATAAGCAGTAGGGGCTGATGATAGGACAATAGGAGTAAATTTATACCTGGAAGTGATGTGGGATCAGTCAACATACATTTATTAAGCATCTACTATATATGCAGTACACTGATACATGTGGTAAAAGAGATAAACAACTACAGTATGTTACATAGTCTATGCCTTTGAATAGCTTACAATCTAGTCAGTGAGAATAAACACATAAAAAGGTACACATGTGAAAAGATCATTAACAGCATAGGATAAACTGTCACAAGGAACAAAGACAGACTAGGAAAAGGAATGTCTACAATTCTTTGAGGTGGTAGGGAAGGCTTCATGGTGGAGGGGAGACATTCTGGGTCTTGAAGAATGACTGAGTTGGGGACAAGGGGACAGTTTTAGTTGGGAGGAGTGGTATTAAAGCTTGCAGTTTGAGTGAGGTTATAGCCTTTCCATTTTTGTGAGATAAATTATTATTTTACTACTATATTAATAGCTAGTTATTAAATTGGAAATTGAGGATTTTCTGTTCATTTTCCTCAGTAAGGCTGTTAAAGTCAACTTCTGAAGGAAATGGCTGAGTGAGGAGACTGATCTTAATCCTCAAGGAAGATGCTCTTCAATTTTGGGTGAGACCCCATGCAACCAGGATACCTAACTTCTGTGTAGAGTATAAATGGAATCCAGTCTGGACGAGTTGTTAACTTCCAGAAATTAGCTCCTATTCCTTATATCCCTCCATTAGAGGTTAAGGTGACCCAACTCATGAAGGAGAAAGCCATCTAGCAGGGAGGGAGATACATCTCCATCTGGATTATTGGAGGCACCTGAAGGTCATGTTTGTGTTCTCAATAGGAGGCAAAAACATTTCACCCACCTCCTCATTAAATGTTCACCAATCAGGATTGATTTTCATTTGCCAAGAGAATTCCTTTTCAGGAGTTATTTAAATTTTTTAGGCTCCTCATGAATTGTATTTGGTTATAGAGACACCCACTGATCACAAATTTATTGTACCTAAACCTAATTAATAAATTAATTATTAATTACCCAGAAATTACCTATCCCTCAAGGTTTTTCATTCCTAATAGCTGGGGACATTTTATTTAAGGAAACAGACATTTATAGGAGATGAACGACTTGATCTCTTCAGATTCTCTGCTAAACAGAAATATATACTATAGCAATATGGTATTTTGTCTTGCTGCTATTGTGGTGAGCCTTAGGCCTTTTCTTAGGAGCACCTGAGTTCAAATCCTGCCTTAGACATATATCACCTGTGTGTTATTGAGCTAATAAACCTCTCTGAGCCTCTCTTACCTATGTGGGACTTGATGGTTCCTAAGTCTCTTCCAGCTGTGATCCATTTTGGGTTTGGATGGAGAGAACGTTGGTGGCCATGGTAGGACTCAAAGCCATTCTGATTCTTGAGTTTCCTGGAGATCCTGAGACCCTTATGTGCCCCAGTTTGTTTTTTTTCCTGGTACTGCTCTCTTGCCTCACTGAACTGTAAACCTTGGGTGGAGGCCTTGCTGTGGGCATTGCCAACCAATCCACTTTTGATAACCATTGGAGCCAGCCCCAGAGCAGAACTTGAGAGCCTGGGACTGTTCCCAGAAGCAGCTTCACAAAGCTATTTGATCAGCGATTGCCCTCTGGGAGAGATGTAAGTGTCTTTTTGCTGGCGGCTCCAGCAAAAGGCACAATCATTAGGAGGTGGCATTTTGCATTAAAATTGTTCTCATCAGCTGGTGACATTTCCTTGTTCCTTCTGGTCAGCGGACCTTTCAGGGCTGCAGAAGATTCAAATAGCCTTAGCATTAGAATTCTTTTTCTATGGAGGAAGGGTGGGATTGAGGGTGAAGAACCCCCACTACAGGAAGTTACTCAGGGTTATTAGTGGGTTAGCAGATATGTGTCAGCACTGAAGCGGCCGGCAAATAAAGAGTAGATCTCTGAAAGAAGAACGGATTGTGCATGTGTGACTGGGAGAAGGGGAAAGGATGTGATTGAGCAAGTACATGTATGCATGTGGATGTAAATGCACCAGAATTTAGAACAAGCCTGCCTTGAATACACTCAGGCAGGTGTGAGGGTGAGTAGTGAAGGTGAATGGAATCGGGAAGACCAGTTCAAATCCAGCTTCAGACACATACTGTGGGACTCTGGGGAAATCACTTGATCTCTGTTCCCTTCAGTTTTCATCTGTAAAATGTGAATAATAACAGCACATATCTTACAGTATTATTGGAAGGATTAAATGAGATAATAATTGCAAAAAGCTCTTAATGCTATATAAATGCATATTCCTGTCTCTTCTCAATGAGGGAAGGGATGGGGATGGATACACATGTTTCTCTGAGGCATAGTGGAAAGAGTATGACTCCATAACCTTTATGTGAAGTTGAGTCATTCTTTTCCTCCTTTTCCTCTGATTTTGTCTTCACCTCAATCTCAGTCTTATTATTGTTACTATTACCCAAATTAAAGAAAAGAGCTTCTTTAGGAGCCCTCCTGGGTTTTTAGGGGAAAAGCATCCTCAAGGATGTGTATGACTTGAAAAAAGGAGATAGTTCAGGCTTTACTGGGATGCCAGGAGCCAGAAATTAGATTAGTGAGTGGATCATGAGTGGAGGATTTTAGGGAGGGCAAGGGCAGGAATTGCACAGGATGGAAGGATACTAACAGTACCCAGGCTGATGAATGAAATTGAAGGGATGAGGACATGGGTTCCTCATCAGGTTCTGAGCTGTGGATAACGGCACCTATCTCCCAGGGTTATTGTAAGGATCAAATGAGATAATGTTTGTAAAAGTCCAATGTCTAGCACAGAGCAGGTGCTTAATAAATACTACTTCTTTCCCCTTCACTTTCTCTTTCTAGGTGTCAATTTTCTGATGTGTAAAAGAGGGGTTTGGATGAAATGATCCCCAGAATTCTTTAATGTCCTGTAATCTGTGTGCAGGAAGGCTCTCAAGACAATCTTACCCCTCAGAGTCTAGTTGGGAGATATGCCAGCAGTTAAGTATAAATCAAATGAGAAAATAAGTCCTTACGACAAGGATAAAGCAGAGACATGGAAGTGCAAGCAGAGGGTTGGAGGGTTTCCCAAGCAAGCAGAATTATGCTCTCCATCCTCTTCAAGTTCCATCTGAGGACTTCCACTGAGTGTCTCCCTACTACCCTTCATGGTAACCCATTTCACAGCTCTTAACTGTTAGGATGCTTTTACTTATATTTAGTCTGGGTCTCACTCTAAAATCTGTCCAACAATCTTGAGTTCAAATGAGATAATTAATGGACATATAGGACTTTGCAAACTTTAGGGGATTATATCAATATTAATGTGTTATTGCATTGCAGTTGTTGCTGCCATCAGCTAATAAAACATTAAGTGCCTACTATGTGCTAGGCTCTCTGTTAAGCTCCCTGAAAGAAAAAAGACAAAAATGTGGTCCCTACTTTTAAGAGGGATGTAATTCTCATGAGGAAGACAACTTGCAAACAAACAAAAGGTTGAACCTATGAGGTAAACACAGTGTCAATGGTAGATAATCATAGGAGGAAGATGTTAACCTCATGGTGGTGGTGGTGATGGAAGCACTGGATAAGGACTCCCATGGAAGGTGAGATTTGAGCTGAGTCTGAGCTCTTGTCAGCTCTCTCCTCTGGGTCTAAGATATAATAAATTGAATCCCACAGTACTATAGATAAAAGCTAGAGCGATCAAGGGAGGTTTCATAAAGGGGTTGTTGTGATTGGAGCAGCGAATGTCTGTGAATGAATTATTGAAGGGAGAATGGACCACCTTGCCCTCCAGAAGAGAGACACATCCTCCCTGAGATGCCAGGTCACTGCAGTGTGTTTCAGACTCATTCTACCACTCCTTCCCAAATCCTAGAAAAAGACAAAGACTCTTAGCTCCACTCACAGGCTCACCCCCTCAGCTCCCACTTGTGGGCCAGTTCTCCGAGGGAGCCTTAGGGCCTGGTTCTTTCCAGTACCTGGCTCCACTGCCTCTAAACTTTACACTGGGCTCTGTCATTAGCTCAGCAACAAGCTCCATGTTTGACTAGCCCTGTCCAAATTTGCTCGGCGCGAGCAGGAGCCTGTGGTAAGTAAACGGTTTTCTGTTGATATTTGAGTGCTAATGAAGAGGCAGGGAGTGGGGCCCATTAATAACTGAGGAGATGATTGTGTTTGCAGAAGGCCTGTATACAGCATGTCAGGCGGCTCAGGTTCTGCCTTCCTCCTTATTGATTCCCCAATCATCCGCTGTGTTGCTCCTGAGCTGAGCGGCATCCCTGCCCAGGGAGAAGCTTGCTGGACTTGAGTGTCAGCCGATGGGTCTAGTCCTGGCGCCGACAACAGTTTGCTCCCGCGACCTTCCGCAAATCATCTCTCTAAGCTTCAGCCAACAAGCATTTATTAAACACTTCCCCTGTGCCAGGCGCTGTGCTAAGCGCTGGGCACACAAGAAAGGCAAAACCACGATCTTTGCCTTCAAGGAGGTCACATTCTAATGGGGGTGACAACATACAAATAACTATGTATGTGTAAAATATATGCAGTGTAAACTGAAGGTAATCTGAGAGAGAAAGCATTTGTAATGGGAGGGACTAGGAAAGGGCTCTTTCAGAAGGAAAGATTGGAGCTGAATCCTAAAAAGCAGGAGAAGTCTCAGTTTCCTCACTTGCAAATAAGCAAGAGTTAGATGACTTCTAAGTCCTTTTTGTCCTTAAATTCCCATATTTCCACATGACTTCTGGGAAGTTATTTCATATTTGATGTCTGAATTTCCCCCCCTCCCCAATCCCTGGGAATCCTCAAAGTAGATGGCCACTCTCTTCCCCTTCCTTCTCTGCCTCTTCGTCCTTGCCATGTTTGTATGTTAGAAGTCATGTTCACTTCAAATTGTCTGCAGACATGTGGCCTTCTCCCTTCTCCACCTCCACTTTGATAATCGATTCCTTCGAAAGACTCTTAGTTGCATTCAAATCACGGGAAAGGAAAAAGAGGAGGCTCTTTATGGCATCCAGTTCCCAAGAGGTCATGAGTAAGACCCAGAGTTGGAATTAGGAATTGTTTTCCACACGGGGAAAGCAGTACATTGGGGTTGTATGTGTACATGGGGACAATGTGTTGGGGGAAGGTCAGAAGATGCTAAAGAGAGAAAGAGTCTACAGTGGGGGTCTGGGTGAGGTTGTTGCCCATTACTTTACCCCATCTTCCTTGAGAGCAATATTCTTGATCCCTAAATCTCTCTTGAGGTCTGCCTTTCTTTTTAGTCAATCAATTAATCAGCAAGTATTAAGTATCTAACATGATACAGTCCCCTATATCTCCATTCACCATCTATGTACCTTTACAAACTAGAATACCTCTCCTGGCCACCATTCAAAACCATATGTTCTGTCTTTCAAATTGAAATTTAACTTCTTGAGGGTAGGGGCTGTATTTATTTGATTTTAAATCCCCAGCCCTTAGTATAATGTTCCAGTAACACTACACTGTGTACTATAAGCATATTTTTATTCCTTCATTCATCATCACAATGATAACAGATTTTTGTATAATGGTTTGATGTTTATAAAATGTTTTCTAGATATCATTTCATTTTCTCCTCACTACAGCCATGAGAGTTAAGCAATATAGTCCCCATTTTATACATGTTCCAGGTACTGTGCTGGTAGAAAGACTGTGATGGAAGATCATAAAGTATTGTATCGTGTTCTCCAGATTGCCACATAACTTCAGGGAAGGAAGCATATTCCCTTGAATGAATCCCTAAAGACAAAGTGCTGGTCACCCTGACATTATCTGGGAGTTGGTGTTCTCCAAAAATGGGGGGGAGGCAAGGGAGGTCATAGGATAATATAGGCTTTAGAACCAGAAATGATCTCAGAATTCATGTAGTCCTATAAGAAGATTCATAGAAAGGGGAAGGGAAAGGAAGGGAAGAAAAGAGATTAAGTATTTTTATGGTTTTTACTCGGTGCCAGGAATTACCTATTTTGATCCTCACAAAACCTGCAAAGTAGGTGCTATTATCTATTTTATAATTGAGGAAGAGGTTAATTGATTTGTCCAGGGTCGTACAATAAGTGTTTGAGCTTGGATTTGAACGCATGTCAGTGCTCTTGTTCATTGCATCACCAGTTGTTATTAGCAGATGTATGTTTGGGGGGTGGTGGTTGGTAGAAGATTTAGGATTGTGGGCTATGGAGGAAAAGAGACCTTTAGGAACCAGGAAGTATCCCTTTGTAGGGATGACTTTAGGAAAGGCATCTATTGTCAAAATTGCCCTCTTGGATTCGGTCATTAGGGAGAGATCATTCTGTCCTTCTTTTCTCACAACCCTCTCAAGAATGAGAAGTCTGCGACTCTGAGGTTCTGGAAAAAACAACTAAAACTATTTTTTTTGATTTCTCTGCTGAGGTTTTAAGACCTGTTTGAGGACAGTGTCTATAGTGGGAGTGTATGGGGTAGTGAGGGCAATAACACCACTTGGCATGTATTTGTATTCATTCTCTTTATTTTATTCCATATGCATGGATGAATAAAGCATTTATGATGTGCTTACTGTGTGCAAGGTACTGGGGATGCAAAAAGAAAAGCAAGGCAGCCCCCCAACTCTCAAGGAGTTCACATTCTAGTGACACAATACATTTGGAAAGTATCTCTACGAGTCAGATGGAAAGGTCTCATGGTCATTGTTACCCAGGCAAAATAGATAGTAATACTTTTTCATGTTGTTCCCATTGGTAAAATCCTCCCAGTTTCTGAGGTTGACCTATTTGGTAGTGCTAAAGACTTTGGTAACAAGAGTTTTTCCCCATTATCTTTAATAGATGTGACTACAGCACCAGTAGGAAAAGTTACTATGTTGTATCTCCACAGGGTGTAGATTCCCAGCCACTCCCATGGCTCTTGGGTTCAGGATGTCTCAGGTCTAGAGGGGAGATGGTGGTCTGATCATCCTGATGCATGCCATCTCCTGTCTCTTCTTTAGGTGCTTTGCTACTTCATCTAGATGGGAGTGCCTGCTCTTTGGATGGCAATTGGTTGACAATTGGTGAGGATGGTTGGCTTCTTCTCCACAGGAGCTACCACTTTCCAGTAATGACTGAAAAGGCTGGGTTAGAAGTAGAAACGGTGGTCAGGAGCTTTTGTGCTTATTTATATTTTAGTGTCAGCAATCTCCATAATGATTTTATCCCTTCAGTGATGTCTTGGGGATCCAGGTTGAATGGTTTGGGGGGAAATGACATTACCAAGACTCTTGTATTCAGGTTCCCAAGCTGTCTGCAAGGGTCTGAGGGAAGATGGTGGTCCAGTTGGTGATAACAGTTTGACTCATTGACATGATGCCTCTTATCTCTCCCTCACTTCAGTGAGGTTGGCTTACCTACCCTCTGTATGGCAGTTGTATATGTATGTATACACAGATACAGTGGTGCAATGGATAGAGTGCCAGTGTTGGAATCAGGAAGATCTGAGTTCAAATCCAATTTCAGAAACTTATTAGTATGACCCTGGGTGGTCACTTAACTCTATTTGTCTCAGTTTCCTCATCTGTAAAATGAGCTATAGAAGGAAATGGCAAACTATTTCAGTATCTTTGCTAAGAAAACTCCAGATGAGGTCACAAAGAGTTGTACATGACTAAAAAATAACTGAACAATAATAACATATGTAAATATGCACACATATATACTTATCTTAGAATATAAGCCTTTGGGGAGTAGGAATTGTTCCATTGTTTTGTATCTACAGTTCTAGTACAGAGTCTGAGATGTAGAAAGTACTTAATAAATACTTATGGACTAATAATGGAGAAAGCACTTGTTTTGTTTACCTCACATTGTTGAGGGAAACATAAATCTGAAAGTGCTGTAACAATGTGAGCTGAAAGGAGGGTGCTTGGACCAGGCGCTCTCCAAGGTCCCTCCAGCTCTGACATTCTATGTTTCGATGATTCCATGTTTCTCTCTTCAAGTGCCTGTCAGGGGAGAAGGCCCCTGGGAAAACATTTTCATTTTAGCTGTTACAGCTTTCCCCCCAATCCTTAGCACTATTCCTGGGATGAGATGAGACAAGGGTACAGATGGAAAACAGGCAAAGTAAGGGTTCAGAGGGAGCCCAGGCTGGGGAATCAGGCTGTTTGAATGCTAGTCCCCTGCTGTCACTAACTAGCTGTGTCACCTTGAACAAGCCTTGGAGAAAGCCCACCCAGTATCACTGAAGCCTTCCCAAAGTCTCAGCTTCCCTGGGTGCTGGACTAAAGGGGCAAACTGCCCCAGAGAGTTATTTTTTCTCAACTTGATTGGCACTCTCACTAATCCCTTAAACCCAAAGCAGGCTGAAGCTCAATATTCTGAAGCACCCTGGAGCTCCCTTTGTTCCCCCAAATCTCCCCTGACACCATCAGATGCTTTATAGCTCTGAGCAACTACCATTTTTTCTTTTGCCAGATTTCCTTTTACTCACTAAAGCCAATGTGCATTTTGGATGGATATATATTTACAAGGGAAGAATTTGAATGCTGATATAGTTCAAAGTGGTATAAGTATGCAAAATTTGTTTAACAAAATATCCACTCGGTTTGCTCTGGACTCTGCTGATCTAATCTGAATCATTCCCAGGATCATATAGATTTAGAGCTGGAAGGGAAATTTGAGGCTATCTAATCCAATCCCCTCACTTTCTACATAAGAAAAGACCCAGGGAAGCCATGGGTCATGTCTAGAGCTAGAAGAAATCTTCAAGGATTCTTGAGTTCACATAGATGGATTTGAACCCAGGACCCTAGAGTCCTCTGCAAGCCCATCTGGGGGCCTTATAGGCATAATTTTCCTGATGCAACTTTTTTTTTCTCCCACTCACAAGAGGATGGGTTACCATACCCTGATGATCTACTAATCAAATACATTGCCATATAGAGATAACAGAGGCTGTGTGCAGAAAATTCAAGCAATCCTTGTTGCATACCTTTGCTTTATTAAGGCAAAATAAATCCCCTTTTGTAAATGTTCAAAGATTCACAAGTGCCTCATTTTATCCCCAACTCAAACCTGAACTTTATAAAGGTGCTATTCTTGGAACCAAATCTCTAATATGGGGATCTTACTGGGAGTCACATGGGCAGAAAGAGCCATTTGTTCCTATGCTTCCTTTATTCTAATCACTCACAAAATGATGAAGTTGATTTAACTACATTTTGTTTTCATGTCTAAAATGGGATAAATAGCTCTCGTTAGTGTTGTTAGTTTTATTTACAGAATAGGATAATCAAAGTAATTTCAGGGTCAGGATTGTTACATGTCACCTATATATATGTAAGGCAGACTTGTTGGGAGGTATAAAATAGAGGTAGGTTAGGCAGAGGGAAGATAATGATTTTATCCTGTTCTTAGAATTTATACTCTCCTGCCATTCCCTCTTCCTACTCATTTGTATGATGATCAAAGGCTTTGGGAATTGAAAAATGGAGATTCCAATTCTTGAGAACACTCGAGTTTCTTTTTGGAAGACAGTTTCTAAAATGGATGTTGACTGGGTGCAGTTTAGCAACTTGGAATTAAACAGGGAGCCACATGGAATTTCTAACTTTAAATCAGAATGAAGACTGAGAGAAACTCCTACCCTCAAGTTCAGGAAATATAGGAGAAGAGACAAATTTAAGTATGAGGGCACTAGTTAGCTAGAATAGTTTTAATTCTGCCATTTCTAGGAGCTTGGCTTTGGGACAAGGAATCTCATATCCAAGAGAGGAAATAGTCATTTCTAATTAAGACTCAAAGACCAGACAAATCTTCTTATGGAAGAAAACTACTGAAATTATTTCTCTGGTTTTTTGACTGAATATGTTAGGGTTTTTGCCTTTCTCTGATAGTTATATTAGTAGTAGCATAAAGATCTTTGGGCTTTTAGATAAAAGAGCAATGGCAGAACCCATTTATTTTCCTCTGAAGAAGATTATATATCCACCAAAGATTCCAGCTGCAGTTAGAAGTTAGATGCAGAACCTTAGTGCCTGGTGGAGCTGGCCTAGGGTTGATTTGTAATGATCAAATAACTAATAGAACAATTCTGAGAAGCAGGCACATAATACCAAAAGGGACCAAGCCTAATAAAATGTCTTTTTTAAAAGTTTTATTTATTTTTTAAAATTTTATAAATATACAATTTTTTGACAGTACATATGCATGAGTAATTTTTTATAACATTATCCCTTGTATTCATTTTCCAAATTTTCTCCTCCCTCCCTCTACTCCCTCCCCCCGATGACAGGCAATCCCATACATTTTACATGTGTTACAGTATAACCTAGATACAATATATGTGTGTAAATCCAATTTTCTTAGATTCCGAAGGTATAAGTAACCTGGGTAGATAGACAGTAGTGCTAACAATTTACATTCACTTCCCAGTGTTCCTTCTCTGGGTGTAGCTACCTCTGTCCATCATTGATCAACTGGAAGTGAGTTGGTCTTCTTTATGTTGAAGATTTCCACTTCCATCAGAATACCTCTTCCTACAGCATTGAAGTGTACAGCAACCTTCTGGTTCTGCTCAGTTCACTCAGCATCAGTTGATGTAAGTCTCTCCAAGCCTCTCTGTATTCCTCCTGCTGGTCATTTCTTACAGAGCAATAATATTCCATAACCTTCATATACCATAATTTACCCAACCATTCTCCAACTGATGGACATCCATTCATCTTCCAGTGTCTAGCTACTATGAAAAGAGCTGCCACAAACATTCTGGCACATACAGGTCCCTTTCCACTCTTTAGTATTTCTTTGGGATATAAGCCTAGTAGCAGCAATGTTGGGTCAAAGCGTATGCACAGTTTGATAACATTTTGGGCATAGTTCCAAATTGCTCTCCAGAATGGCTGGATTGTTTCACAACTCCACCAACAATGTATCAGTGTCCCAGTTTTCCCACATCCCCTCCAACATTCATCATTATTTGTTCCTGTCATCTTAGCCAATCTGACATGTGTGTAGTGGTATCGCAGAGTTGTCTTAATTTGCATTTCTCTGATCAGTAGTGATTTGGAACACTCTTTCATATGAGTGGATATAATTTCAATTTCATCACCTAAGAATTGTCTGTTCATATCCTTTGACCATTTATCAATTGGAGAATGGTTTGATTTCTTATAAATTAGGGTCAGTTCTCTATATATTTTGGAAATGAGGCCTTTATCAGAACCTTTAACTGTAAAAATATTTTCCCAATTTGTTACTTCCCTTCTAATCTTGTTTGCATTAGTATTGTTTGTACAGAAATTTTTTGTTTGATGTAATCAAAATCTTCTATTTTGTGATCAATAATGATCTCTAGTTCTCCTCTGGTTATAAATTCCTTCCTCCTCCACAGGTCTGAGAGGTAGACTATTATCTGTTCCTCTAATCTATTTATGGTCTTATTCTTTATGCCTAAATCATGGACCCATTTTGATCTTATCTTGGTATATGGTGTTAAGTGTGGATCCATATCTAATTTCTGCCATACTAATTTCCAGTTTTCCCAACAGTTTTTTTTCAAATAATGAATTTTTATCCCAAATGTTGGTATCTTTAACAAAAATATGTTGATGACATTATCAAATAGTTTTTGTTACATTAGAGTCACAATGTCCCTCCATGTGTGCAATCTGGCTTCCTGAGATCCTTATGTATGTGCTCCTCTTTGTGAACAGACTTGTGTCCATTATTTCCCTCAATGGCATTCATTTTTGTGGGGAGAGTGTCCTAGACTTAAAGGGAAATGTTGCATTGTTCCATTTCTTACTGCTAAATGCCTTTCCTTTGTACTAATTGTTTCCTCTAGCTGACTAATAATGGTAAACACATCAATGGGGGCTTGTGCATTTTGCTTTTGAGGAGATGTGGATCTAAAGAGTATCTTGAAGCTAAGATATCCTTATTTAGGGGATATAAATTGAAGTGCCCTATAATGCTATGAATATATGTATCAGGACTTGAAAAGGATGTTAGATATCATCTCCAGTACTTGATGCCTTTTTACTTTTAACAACACAGTAATTTCTTAATATACCATTTCCCCTATTTAGACATCTTCCTTGTAACAAAAGAAAATAGTTAAACAATGTCAGTTAACTTACTGACTGTACCTGCTTGTCTATTCAGCATTTTGAATCCATAGTTTCTTACCTTTCTACCAAGAGAAATGAAATATTTTATCATTCATTCCTCAAGACCAATATTGCAACCCCCAATTTTATAGATAAGAAAATAAAACCCTGTGAGGCAAATGATTACAAATTTAGTGCTCTTTCCATTACCTTATAGTGCTGTTGTGATGACCAAATAAGATAATGCATGTGAAGTAGTCCATTTGTAAACCATAAAGGATTATCTTGATTTGAACTATTGTCATCTTCATCCTCAGTGTTATCATGAGCTTTTAAAATGTTTTATCTAAAAGGAGCCAGGAAAGCAGGGGTAGTGGCAAGTGGGTATATCTTGTTCCATGGAGTTGAAACTAGGAAGAGCCAGTATCTGCTCTTTATAAAGAAAGACACTGGAGGAGATTATGGGTAGCTGGGTAGGCTAGTGAATAGAGCACTGAAACTGGAGTCAGGAAGATCTACATTTAAATTTGGTCTCAGACACTAGCCATATAACTTTGAGCAAATCACTTAACATTGTCTGCCTCAGTTTCCTCATCTGTTAAATGAATGCTGGAGAATGAAATGACAAACCACTCCAGTAGTTCTGCCAAGAAAATCCCAAATGGAATCACCAAGCATCAGACACGATTGAAAAATAACATCACAGAGAATCGGGATCAGTCATTGAGTATCACAGAATGGATTTCTCAGAGAATTATTACTTCAACAGAACTCCATAATTCTAATGTTGTAGCTCATGAGCCCCAACAAATGTGCTTATCTTTCAGTAGCCAGCCAGGACACAATTAACTCAAGGCTAATTTGTTGGAATAGTACAATAAGATTACAACAGAACATTCTTTCCTATAAGCTTGGGGTTCATTCCCCCCAAAACATACATGATACTAATGAGGAGAATGAGCAAACAGAGATCATGAATGAGGAATTCCTACATGAGAAAGACATATGGATGGATAACTCACATCTCTGATACTATCAGGCTCTGATATGTCCCTGATATGCTTTTTCCTCTGTGCTTTTCTGAGTTGAGGCGGGTAGCTTGTATATAACTCTCTCAATGAGTTTCTCAGTTATTGATGTCCTGTTCTCTAGATATACTCCATTTTTTTTATCAGACTTGAGCCAGGGGGCTTCTTTACATTTTCCATATCATAAATCTCCCTGATAATCTGACCAAACCTGTATACCCTGTCTCAAAATAATGTTTTTAATGGCATGAAGTATAACACTTAAGCTTACAATGTCTTCTGTCATGTCCGACTCTTTGTGACCCCATTTGAGGTTTTCTTGGAAAAGGTACTAGAGTGGTTTGCCATATCCTTTTCCAGTTCATTTTACAGATGAGGAAACTGAGGCAACCAGGGTTAAGGGACTCCTTAGATCTCCAAGCTAGTAAGTGTCTGAGACTGGATTTGAACTTGGGAAGATTAATCTTCCTAACTGTAGGCCTAATGCTCTATTTACTATGTTACCTAGTTGTAAACTGAAATACAGTGACTCAATTTTTTTTAATTCATGGACTCCAGGGTAAGAACTCCTGTTCTAGAGACTCCTTGGGTTTTCTAAGGCAATTGACTGGAAATTGGAATAGGTATAAATTGCTAACATGCACTAGGAAATGGAGATCCTTGTCCAAATATCAACATGTATCACCAATAGGTAAAGCCCATGGCATCATTCCTGATGACATTATAAGTGTGTAGTATAAATGACACATGCTGACTTCAATAAGTCTTCTGCTCAGGCTTCAGGGTTCCCAATGCGCTTAACAGGTTTAGATTAAAGCACTCTGTCTGTGGCTCTCCTTGGGGATAGCATGGCAGAGTTCCAGACTTCCTAATTCCTGCCGGGTCGAGCACCTCCTTGAGTAACTTACTCTCATTCATCCTCTACCATAATTGGAATAAATCCTGGCAGTAAAGCCATATCCTGAAAAAGACCACTTCCATAGCATGTTGGTCACCGTGGAAATATCCTGATTCCAGACTGGTTAAAATGATCTGTTATCACAGGGATGCTGTTTAAAGCCTTCCAATTCTTTTCCAAATATTAGAAACCTAGATTGGCAAGCTCTGTATTATAGTTTCTACCTATAACCTCCAGGTTGGCAATACTTTTCTTCCTGATATAAGCCTTGTGTATCTCATCTGCATTGCTGGTTGGCATGTGGGACCACAATAAGTCCAGAGTTTCCTTTTGGCCCAAATCATTGTGGAGGGATTCCATATGCATCAACAGGCTTCGGGTAGCAATGATTGCCCTCTATCACTTCATGAGGGATCCTGCTAATATAATGTTCTGTTACTGAATTCCAAATTCTGCTACTCTATAATAGCAGTTTGCCTTCAGGCGAACTAGACCTAAGCCTCTGAGATCATGTTACTTCTTTTGGGCTATCTTCAACTTGCATCTGGGTCCATAGTCAAGAATCTTAGTTCAACTTAGAGTTGGAGGGTTGGCTCAGGGTTTCACAATTTTTTCCACTGATTGCACGCTTTCTGCCACATTCCTGGGACAGGATTCCAGCTGGCTGTAGCATAGATTACATTCATGCTGGCTGTGGGAACTTCCATGATATCCAAGCCCTGACTCTGACAAGATATGGCCTCTCCATCCATAATGTTTTTATATAGCTCAAATTGAACTTATTTTTAGACAAGGTGCATTCATTAGTGGCTTAGTGACATCCAACTTGGCATTTACTAGAATTTATATCAGGAAAGAAGAAAGAAAAGAAGCATTTATAAAGTGCCTACTATGTGCCAGCCACATTACAAATATTATCTCACTTGATCCTTACAACAGCCCCCATATCATCACCCCCATTTTGCAGATGAAGAAACTGAGAGAGACAGTGGTTAAGAGACAGCTGGTAAGTGTCTGAGGCAGGATTTGAAATCAGTCCTTTCTGACTCCCTTCTTTTTTATTATAGCTTTTTATTTACAAGATATAGGCATGGGTAATTTTTCATCATTGACCCTTGCAAAACCCTCTTTTTCAACTTTTCCCCTCCTTCCCCCCACTCTCTCCCCTAGATGGCAGGCAGACCCATACATGTTAAATATGTTAAATACAATATATGTATACATATCCATACAATTATTTTGCTGGACAAGAAAAATCGGACTTAGAGATAAGGGAAAAATAAGGAAATAAAAAATGCAAGTGGACAAAAACAGAGGGATTAGAAACGCTATGTAGTGGTTCACTCATTTCCCAGAGTCCTTTCGCTGGGTGTAGCTGGTTCAGTTCATTACTGCTCTATTGGAACTGATTTGGTTCATCTCATTGTTGAAGAGCGCCATGTCAATCAGAATACATCCTCATACAGTATCATTGTTGAAGTGATCCCCTAGTTCTGCTCATTTCACTCAGCATCAGTTGATTTAAGTCTCTCCAAGCCTCTCTGTATTCCTCCTGCTGGTCATTTCTTATAGAGCAATAATATTCCCTAACATTCATATACCACAATTTATTCAGCCATTCTCCAACTGATGGGCATCCACTCATTTTCCATTTTCTGGCCACTATAAAAAGAGCTGCCACAAACATTCTTGCACATACAGGTCCCTTTCCCTGTTTTAATATAAGCCCAGTAGTAGCACTGCTGGATCAAAGGGTATGCACAGTTTGATAACTTTTTGAGCATAGTTCCAAATTGCTCTCCAGAATGGCTGGATGTATTCACAACTCCACCAACAATGTATCAGTGTCCCAGTTTTCCCACATCTCCTCCAACATTCAGCATTATCTTTCCCTGTCTTACTTCATTCTTAATGTGCCACGTAGGTGCTTCAGTTCTTTGTGGTCTGTCTTTGGGAACTGAGCCCCTCGTCTTAGAACTTTTCCGAAATATCTTACTTCAAGCTAAGGACTCATTGTCAGTGAGGCACCAAATGGAAAAAGTGATAAGGATCTGATACCCACTGTTCTCCTAGTAAGAGACTGGCTGCTCCAACACTGCCCAGGCTGGGACCAGTGTGTCCTTGACCTGGCAAACACCGATACTAGTGCATATTTGAGACATTTGGTTAGGTCCTCAAGGGCCTCATCAAATTTCTCATCCCAAAATTCCATGAAAATTGCCAAGGTCAAGTCCACATTTTTTTCTTCTGGCACGCTATTTTTGAATTTACCTTCACAGTAGTATGAGATCCTTGATTTAGATCTGGGTGGGATTGAGGAGGTATCAAGTCCAGCCTTCTCAGATTAAGAAACTGCAATCCAGGGAGATTAGTGACTTGCCCAAATTTATACAGCTAGTGTCTGGAGCAGGGTTCAAAACCTGGTTTTCCTAACTCCAAATCCAGCACTCTTCACACACCACGCTCCCTTGGATTCCTACCACAGATGAGAATATTGGGAGGGTTAAAAAAAATCTCTGCTAATTACTGACAAACCCTACAAATGAGCCCAGCTTGTGATAATGCTCTGGACACTCGCTCCCCACATATTTCCTGACAATGAGCAGCTCTATGCTGTTAGACTCCACCTGATCTGACATCTTCAGCATTTCTCCATGGACATCCTCAAATATTGCTCCCAATATAGTAAGATAACCCACAGACTAACACCTTTGCAGTTCATACCACTCAGCACTTTCTCAATAAACTGCTAAAAATGAAATTAAATTCTACATGCATTTATTAAGCACAATTGTATGCAAGCCAGGTGCTGAGGATACAAAGAAAAAGAAAAAAATACTTTCTATTCTCAAGATATGTACATTCTATCTGGAAATATATGCACTGCTAAGTAAATACAAAAGGATATGAAGAGAGAGATATTATTAATGACTAAATAGATCAGGAAAGGCTTCTTCGAGGAGATGGCACCTGAGCAGAGCCTTAAAGCATTGTTGAAATTCTAAGATATGAAAATGAGGAAGAGATCCATTCTAGACATGGGGGACCCTGGGGTCAGGATGGGGGAATAGAGTGCCAAACTCAAGCAACAGCAGGAACTCAACTACATTTGTATACAAAAAATCATCTTCACAAATTGTAGGATGAGGGAGGCAAAGTTAGACAGCAGTTGTTTTGAAAAAGATCTGGGGAGTCATAGTGGTTTGGAAGTTTACCATCCATGCGATGAGGTTAACAGAAAAGTTCATTTGATCTTACTATATTTAGAAAAGGATAACTTCTGGGACAGTGAAATGAAAGTCCCAATATATTCTCATCAGTGCTAATCTAAATTATTATGTTCATATTTATCATGTATTGGTCAACCTGCCATCGGGGAGGGGGGAAGGAGGGGAAAAATTAGAACAAAAGGTTTGGCAATTGTCAATGTTATAAAATTACCCATGCATATATCTGGTAAATAAAAACTATTAAAATACAAACAAACAAACAAACAAACAAACAAATAATGTTCAGTTATGGAAGGATACAAATAAGTCAGAGAGTGTCCAGAAGAAGTCAGATAGGACCTAATAGGATAGTTGAAGGAGATGAATAAGTTTAGCATAGAGAAGAATACTTGGGGGAGAGGCTGGGAGTGGATGGGAAGGACACACAATAATTGTCATATATTTGTGGTTTAGTTGTTTCAGTATTTCTGGCTCTTGGTGACCCCATTCGGAGTTTCCTTGGCCAAAATACTGGACTGGTTTGTCATTTCCTTCTCCAGCTCACTTTACAGATGAGTAAGCTGAGGCAAACAGGCTAAAGTGACTTACCCAGGATCACATAGCTAGTAAATGTCTGAAGCCAAATTTGAACTCAGGAACATGACTCTTTCTGACTCAAGGCCTGGAACTCTATCCACCATCCCACCTAGTCTATTATAATTCATATAATTAAAACCTCCCCCTCCAGTAAAATTCTATACTTTTAAGTAACAACCCCTTGCATATCTCATCTTTTCTTCCTTTGTTAGAAGCCTCTGGTAATGTTCAAGAATAGGGATGGTTCAAACTAGACATATAAAAAGAGTGATGGACTTGTGCTAGCTGCCCAAATGGAAAAGTTGTATTGCAGTGAATTTGGAGTTCTTATTATGTATTCATTAGCCTGAAGGTCATGGTGAAGGGATTAACAGGTCATTTTGAAGAAGGAAGTTAGCTGACAGTAGAAAGAGTATAATTTTAAAGGCTCAGAGTTTGGAAACTGAGTTGATGTCAGTGGAGAAACCTGAGGCAGCAGTTATAAGATAGATTCTCATTCACATTTCTCAGTCTAGGCTTCAAAGTATCTCCTTCAACTTTATGTGTTTTTCCTGGTGAAAGTAAGACTTCACTTAAGGCTAAAGGCAACACTTTTTAAAAGCTGCATGCCCTGGTTTGTGGCCACCACAATGCTTAATATCATGGCCAACTATAAAGGGTCTTTATGGACCCTTCCTCATTTGGCCCTGAGCACTGAAAAATAAACATCGAAGTTTACATGTTATAATTATTAACCCCAGTTTCAGTGATCAGTGAGAAAGTATTAGAACTCCAGCCTAAAGAGAGGGTGTTTTCTAGTGATTTTCCATGGATTTAAAGAGTGATCAGTTTTAAAGCTATTGTGCCAGATTTGGATTTTTAAGCAAATGAGGCAAGAAGAATTTAAAAGTTTTCTTGAATACCAATTGAACTTTGTCAGTTCTGCAAGGTAATAGAGGAGGTAGAGTGCTTTAATGATTTTTGATGGGGTACTATTGGCATTCTTATTCCCATTTTATAGATGAGGAAAATGAGGTGCAGAAAGATTTGTACCTACTTAGGAAGAAACTGATTTTTAAAAGTACTTCTCTGTCTGGATCAATGGTTTAATAACCAGTTTCTAAATATTCTCATGCCAAAATATCTGTAAAGGACTTGAGAAAGGTCCACAGCTTCAGAAATGTACACACTGTCCCCACCTGGAGCACTTTATCTGGTATTTTGAACCTACTCAGAAACTCCAGAGTCCGTCTTTTCAATGGTAGACTTACTACTCTGCACAGATCTCTCCCAAAGCAGTAGTCCTTTGAGAAGGTCTATGTTCACTCTTGTGCATTAGCCCTTTAATAGTTTGGCAATCACTGTTGCTGCTCATCATCCCTATTTTAAGAAGACACATTACAATATCTCTTTGGTTTTTGCCTGCCTTGATGCTTGCAAGGGGGTGCTGTCTTGACTTGCGTACTGTGAACATAGAAAACCTATGCTTAAAAAATCCATCTAGACTGAGTCCCTGTAACTCTTGTGTCAAAGTCTCCTCATACAAAGGCCAAGGATGCATTTTGAGGGATGTCTTATTTGGTTCTTTGCTCCTACGGAAATAATGTGGGAGCTTGAGTGTCTAACACCCTTTCTTTCTAGGAGCATAATTACCAACTGTCTCACACCAACCTGTGAACAAACATATAGGTTTGTAAGGCTCAAAGCACGAACAGGTTTATTTACATCAGAGGAAACAGCTAGAATTCTTATGAGAAAATAACATTATCCCTCATCAACCAACTGGTTCCCAGGTTGTACCTCCTAGGTTGCTTATTGTATTCCCTGGGCAAGGAAAACTAAGGAGTAGCTCAATGAGAATACCTACAGGTTGCTCATTCCCCTTAGTATCATATGTGCAGCATTGTTTTTCCTCCAATTCTTGCTTCCAGATCCTTTCAGCAGATGGAAGGGATTCTGTGCTTGGCTCACACCCCACCCTTCCTTCAATTCTCCTCAGATTCCGGTAGTTGGCAGTCTTCCCCTTTCCTAGGGAACCAGCCTTCTCCAGAACATTGCCTGGCGTAAAATTTCTCTTGTATTATGGTTCCTGTGACCTTTATTTCCACACACAAACACATGCACCATACCAAACCACACCTACATACGTAGACACAGAGTTTCTCAGGGATTTAGAGAAGTCACAACCTTTTAAACACAGCTTTTCCCCCAGTTTTGTGTTGACTCATGATATCTTTTTAATTTGATACTTTTTCTCCCTCAGCAATGGGGTGATGTGTGTACTGTCTGTGTCTAGGGGCTCAGGGTCTCATTCAGAAGTCTGATAAATATCTTCTATAATTCCTCCTCAATGTAATTAAATTATCTGGGACTATTTCACAACATATTTAATGGAAACAGAGAGAGCAGCACATATTTCCTTGGCCCAACTGTATACTGGGAGAATGAAAGAATTGTAGTCACTACTTTATCTCTACTATGCACTAAGAGGACATGAAAAGATTTGATTCCTTCCTCCCACAAATTTACAGTCTGGTAGGGAAAAAGATAAGTAAACAAACAAGTATAATGTACGGTGATTAGGATCAAAAGAGAAATTTTAGGAGTTGGGAGGAAGAAGAGATAACTGGCTAGCATGATCCTGGAATGTTTCAAGGAGGAGAGGTCATCTGAGTTGGAATAGATGGATTGGATTTCAACAAGCAGAGGAAGGCTAAATGAAAGGAGGGTATTTCTAAAAGTGCAGAATCTTGGAGGTGTAAAAGGACCTCTTAGTTCCTCTAGTTTATCTCCTATCTGAATAAGAATTCCCCCCCCCCTCCAAAGCAACTGACAAGTTGTCATCCAGCTTTTGCATGAAAATCTATAGTAATGAAGAGCCCAAAACACCCTGAGACAATCCATTCCATTTTGGGATAGCTTTAATTTTTATGAAGTTTTCCCTTCATTAAACCTACTGTAAATATAGAAAGCCTATTTTGAAAAATCCATCTAGGATGAGCCCTAGCCACTTTTATTTATGTCAAAGGTCCTGGTACAAAAGACCTAAGTACATTTTGGACAATTTCTTACTTCTCTAGTTCATTACTACTACTGAAATAATGTGGGAATTTGAGTAACTGCAACTTCTATTCACTGCTCTTAATTTTGCCGTAAAGGGAAGCAAGAAAATTAAGTCTATCCTACTTCTATACAACAATCTTTCAAAAGTTCAATCACTATCATGTCCTTGCTAAGTCTTCTCTCAGTTAAACATTCCCACTTTCTATGACAAATCCTTTTATGACATGATCTGGAAGCTCTTTGCCATCTTGGTTGCCTTCTTCTGCCCAATGGAGTTAACCACCATTAAAATGTGGCATCCAGAATGGAGCATCATGCCTCAGGGTGACCTGATCAGGACAGATTGCTAAGGGGCTATGACTTCCCCATTCTTGGGCACTATGACATTTAAAATTCAACTTAAGATTAGCTCTCTTGGCTACCATGTCACACTGTTAACTCATAACACTCTTGTAAGTCCACTAAAACCTCCAGATCATTTTCAGATAGATTGTGGTCTACTTATGCCTCTTCTGTTCTATACCTTTTTGAATCCAAGAACAAGATTTTATTATCTTCTCTATTTGATTGTTACTGATAAAATTTGCCCCAGTATTCTAGTCCAGACACCAATGGGTTAACAAATATTTATTAAAATGGTCAAATATTCTGGTAGGATTTTGGGAATCAAAGACAAAAAAGGAGTACTTGTCCTCTAGAACTTATATTCTATCACGAGGAGACAACATATATGTATATACAGGGATACAAAAAATTAAAAATCAATATATGAACAATAAGATAACTTTGGAAGATGTCAGAAATTTGCCTCATGTAGGAAGTAAAACTCAAACTGAGCTTTGAAGGGAACTAGGATTCCCAAGCAATAAAGATGAAAGAGAAAACATCCTTATAGGGGTCAGCATGTGAAGAAGCACTAATAGGAGGATTGTAAGGAAGAATAAGAAGGCCACTTTGGTAGGACATGAAGGTTTCATCCAGTGATCACAAGTATTTGGTGAGTCTACTTCTCATAACTAGAAGTCTACTTCTCATAACATAGTACCTCATAACTAGAATTCTGGGACCCGATTCTCCACCTCATAGGATGCTCTAGGCTTCCTACTTAGATGTCAGTACATGCTCAGACCAGTCAGTCAATAAGCCTTTATTAAGTGGCCACTCTGTGCCGGGTATTGTGCTAAAGGCACAAAGACAATTCCTGCCCTTAAAAGCTCACATTCTTATGGAGGAGACAAGATTTAAACAAGTGTACATCTAGAAGTTATAGACAGGGATAAATCAGAATAATCAATGAAGAGAATGTACTACAATTACTGGGGATTGGGAAGGGGTTCCTAGAGAAAGTGAGATTTTAGCTGAGATTTGAAGGAAGCTAGGAAGAAGATTGAAAAGGGAGTGTGTGTGTGTGTGTGTGTGTGTGTGTGTGTGTGTGTGTGTGTGTGTGTGTGTGATATAAAGGACTTTAAAAGTCAAAGTATTTTATGTTTGATCTTGAAGGATGTAGGGGCTGATGGAGTTTATTGAATAGGGAAGTGATATGGTCAAGCCTGGAGAAGATCACTTTGGCAGCTGAGTGAAGGATGGAATGGAGTGGGGAGATACTTGGAGGAGGCAGATCCACCAGAAGGCTCCTGTAAAAGTCCAGGCTTGTGAAAATGAGGATCGCACCATGATGTTGGCAATGTCTGAGGAAATGAGAAGGATTATGTGAGAGATGTGAAGGAACTAAAATCAATAGGATTTGGCAACAGCTTGGATCTGGACAAATTTGTGTCTGAAAGAGTGTGTAGTTGAGGATGACACCTACATTGCAAGCCTGGCTGACTAAGAAGATGGTAGTAACCCTTAGTAGTAATAGGGAAGTTAGGAAGAGGGAAGATAGGGGAAAAATTAAAGAGTTCACTTTTGTACATGTGGAGTTTTAAGATGTCTATGGGACTTCCACTTCAAGATGCTCAATACAGTTGGAGATTCAAGACTAGAAATCAGCAGAGAGGTTAGGGCTGCAAAAGTAGGTCTTTGAATCATCAGCATAGAGATGATAACAGAATCCATGGGAACTGATGAGGTCACCAAAGAAAAAATACTTAAGGAAGAAGAAGAAGGCCCAGGACAGAGTTCTGTGAGAGACCCACTATTAGTAGGCCTGGCTTAAATGAAGATTTGGCAAAGGGGTAAGAAGGAATGGTCAAATAGGTAGGAGCAGAGCTAAGAGAGATTAATGTCACAAAAACTTAGAGAGAAAAGAGTATCAAAGAGGGTAAGTGTCAGAGACTGAAGAAACCAGTGAAGGTTTGCTTTGGCAAGGAAACAGGTGAAAAAGTAGTCAGGGGCAATAGTCATCTGGGTGATGTGAGATGAAGAGAAGGGGAGAAGAGGAAGCTCTTGGCGAATGGGTCTCAATTGTTTCATGAAAAATGTAAGATACGATTCTCTGTTGAGAAGGTTTAGGGAGCTATGGTGGGAATGAAAAGGTTTAGAATTAATTAGGGAGATCTAAAAGATTGTCCTTTGAGAGCTTAGTTAAGTTTATATAACATAAATTTGTTAGAGAATTCAGTCAGTTTTATAATCTTCGCCAGCTTTGTTTGGCAACAGGTGAGTAGGGGAAAAGGTGGTAGGTTGAAGAAGTTATTCAGGCTGAGACAGGAGAGTAGCCACTGCAGAGGTGATGGTCTGTGAGAAAGTGGAGGAGCCAAGGGACTGGAAGCCAAAGCAAGGAGAGAAAAAGTTGGACTGACAGATCATGATCAGATAAGAGAATTTCAGTTCATATACATGGAAGTGATACATTTGTGGTTAATGACAAGATCAAGGCTATGATCATCTTTGTGTGGCTGAGAGGAGAGCAGAAGTAGACCATAGGAAATGAAAAAGTAAAAGTTAAGGAATTGGGAGCCAAAAGGGAGCATCAATACACATACACATACACACACACACACACACACATACATGTTGAGGATATGTTGAAGTCCCTTATATGAGGGCAGACAAGAAAGATTGTGAGCCAAACACTAAACTCACTGAGGAAGGAAGGTAAGTTTCCTGAAAGTCAACAGTTATCAAGATTTTGATTAGATGAAAAATATGGATTGAATGAGCCTCAAAGTAGGGGAGGTTAGTGAAGGATTATTGTATAAGAATAGCCTGAAAGTGGCAATGGGGAGCAAGGAATATGCCAATTTCCCATCACAACTGAATCAAAGAGAATGAGTCAAAGAAGAGGTAGGGCTGGAATGGGAGGCCAAGAAGAATGGTATTCTCATCAAGGGGATAGGTCAAAGGAAAAGATTTAAAATGAAAGCAATTGTAACTTCTAGAATATGTGTTCTAGAAATCACAGAAGGAAAGAAGTTAGTTTTGGAGTGCAACAGTGGGACATTTGGCTTGATGGGAATAGGAATAAAGAAATAGGTAGCAGGTGATGTTTCAGGATCACTGGGATGGTGAGGTTATAACAATGTGGGAGTTTGTTCATCATTAAGAGTCTGGCTAAAGGTAGTGTCCTCTCAGTGTCTTAAGCAGCTCAAGGTAGGAGACCAGTGCTGATAGAATAGTAGTTATTTCTTTCTTTTCCCTCCAGGCAAGCTAGGCCAGGAGAGAGAGTGAAATAAGGACTGTTTCTGTCCCGTGTAAGTAGGAAGAATCTCCTGAAATAGGGAAGAAGCCACTCCAGGGCAATAGCACTGGTTGGAATGATCATTGTATCGCTCAGAGAAGTCAAATTTTTCACAGTTTATCATTATAATGTCACTGTCACTGAGTACACAGTGACCTCCCAGTTCTTCCTTCCTATTAGTTCATATAGGTCTTTCATGTTTTTTTCCCCCTGAAACCACTCCCTTTGCCATTTCTTATAACACAATAGTATTCCACCACAATCATATACTGTAATTTGTTTTTCCAGTTGATAAATTCTACTCAATTTCCACTTCTTTGCCACCACAAAAATATTGTGGTTCATATATGTCTTTTTCCTTTTTCTTTGCTCTCTGGAGTACAGACCTGATAATGGTATTGCTGGATCACAGTTTGATAGCCCCTTGGGCACAGATAGTTCCAAATTGTTCCCCAGAATATTTAAACCAGTTTACAATGCCACCAACAATTTATTAGTATATCTATTTTCCCTCATTGATGTTAGCATTTGTCATTTCTAATAGGTGTGAGGTTTTACCTCAGGATAATTTTAATTTTAATTTCTCTAATCAGTAATGATCCGTAGAACATTTTTTAATATGACTGTAGATAACTTTGATTTCTTCTTCTGGAAATTACCTGTTCATATACTTTGACAATTTATCAATTGGGGAGTGGCTTTTATTTTTATAAATTTGACTCAATTTCCTATATGTCTGATAAATGAGGTCAGAGAAACACTGTAAATCTGTATACATATGTGTGTGTGTGTGTGTGTGTGTGTGTGTGTGTGTGTGTGTGTGTAAAACTTCAATGTATCCTAGACACCTAGGATATCTAGATATCTAGGATACCTTTTAGCAAAATATAATTTACCTGATTGTCTTTTTAAATTGGCTTTATTTTGTTTTTGTTTTGTCTGGAAACAAAATAGAGGTTATACCAAGATATTTGACTCATTCATATGTCTATGTAGACTCTTAACTGCCCTAATAATGACAACGTTCTTATGAGTTATAGGTATCATCTTCCCATATAGGATTGCAAATACCTTAATTTTATTGAGTCTCTTATAATTACTTGTTCATGTTTCCCTTTTTATTCTTCTCTGGAGTGTTATATTTTCTATGTTCTATTTTTTAATATCAATTTTCTATTCATCTCTGGTCTTTTCATCAGGAATACTTGAAAATCCTCTATTTTGTTCCATCTTTTGTGTCCCTGAAGGATTATACTCACTTTGACTGGATAGATGATTCTTGGTTGTAGCTCTTTTTCCCTTCTAGAATATCACATCCCAAGACCTCTATTCCTGTAACATGGAACCTGCTAGTGGTATCCTGACTGTGGCTTTATGATATCTGAATTGTTTCTTTCCAGCTGTTTGCAGGATTTTCTTTTTGATCTGGAAGCTCTGGAATTTGGCGATAATATTCCTGGGAGTTTTCATTTGGAATCTTTTTTAGGAAGTGATCAGTATATTCTTTCAGTTTCGATTTTATTGTCTGGTTCTAGGACACCAGAGCAGTTTTCCTTTATAATTTCTTGAAATATGATGTCTAGATTATTTCTTTGATGATAATTTCTTTGCCCAACCCTTTTATCATCTTCTGATGAGAACTTCTGAGGCTGCTGCTGCCATTTTCTTTTCAGTCCATCCCAATGTTCCTAAGTTGTCTCGAGTTGGAAGAATGTCTCTATTTGACCTTTTGTTGGCTCTGACCCTCCAGAATTTGCTTTGAGGAGTTATTTTAGAATTATTTGGGAGGATTTGTTGGAAAAGTTCAATTGGGTCACTATTATTTACCATCTTGGTTCTACCCCTCTCTCTCCCATTTCCTTTTTTCTTTCTCATTCTCTCCCTTTTTCCATTCCTTTCTCTCTTTCTTTCTCCCTCCCTTCCTCTATCCCTCTCTTCTTCCATCCCTTCTTTCTTCCTTCCCTCCCTCCCTCTCTCCCTTTTTCTCTTCCTCCCCCCTCATGTCTTTCTTTTTCTCTGACTCTCTTTCTGATACCCCGCTGGCAAGAAGATCCTGGGTCAAGAAACCTATACACATCTTCTTTCCCCTTTTTCTAGTTGGCCCAGATCTGTCAGTTCAATTCACTATGACCTTGATCCTTAGGCATATTATACTTCCAGAAATAGACTTACCAAATGTACATGGTTCTCTTTAGTCTATATAATATCTATCTATCTATATAATATCTATAATATTATATATAATATCCTACATAAGCTGTCAAGATAGTTTTTAATTCTGAGTTTTTCATTTTTTTCTGCCTTATACTATAAATCTTACTTCCCAACTTAACTGATTATAGATATAGAGCTGGAAGGAACCTTAAATGTCACCAGTTTTCTCATTTTACCAAGAAGAAACTGAGGCCCAGAGAGGAAAAGGGATTCATCCAGGGTGTCAGAGCTGGTATTTGTTTACCAATTTTCTGACTCCAAATTCAGAACTTTCCCCATTGCACCAAAATTGCAAGTTTTTAAAAGCAGGGATCTGATTTTAATAATCTTTTATCTCTTATCCACTAGCATATGATAAACTATTAAGTATTTCTTTAGTTGAAAATACTTTTTCCTTCTCACATTTTATTAGCCCACTTTGTTTGAATAATTCCTTAGTCCTTTTCACACATTACCTTGGAGTTTTCTGAAGTGAAGGGTTGCTACCATCAGGGGATTTGAGATCCTAAAAGGAAATGGGGTGGTGGATAGGAAAGAGGCAATAAATGCCAATGCTTTATCCAGAAATTACCAAAATTACTGGATATTTTTGATTACAACTTCTGAACAAATATATCCACTTAAAATTTAAATGAAGTTCAAATCAAGCACAAGACCAACACAATAAATCTGTTCCAACTGACAGTGGAGCCTGCAAAGTGATTACTTGATGCAGAATGCTTAAATGAGGTCAGCTCTGAGCCCAAGTCTGAGTTAAATATTGATATAAATGTAATTTGCTTACTGTCACATCAGTCCTATGGGCTTGAGACACAGATGAGCTATGTAGTTATGTTGATCACTGATTTTGAATGTGAAGTGTATAAATTTAAAGTTACACAATCTGTGTTGAAGCTATAAGTAAATACCCTATTATTTATTATGTTTTTCAATGTCCTTAACTCTAGTAAGTACAATATAATAGACTGTTAAAAAACAAACAAACAAACAAACAAAAAACAACCCCACAACTTAAAAGTGGAAATAGCTCAAGAACAGTTGTAATCATTAAACATTTTCAACAGAAGTTTAAGTTTAATTGTATTAAATTATTTCCCCTGATTTTTAAAAAATAAAATAGTATCTGTTTATGAAGGATAAACACAACCAGTTTGAAGAGAAATATTCCCAAATGCAGTTGGAATCAGTACAAATAAAGGCTAAAGAAAGAGGTTAAGTAGCAGAAATACAGAAATATAGAGTAAAATGGCCAAATCCTGAAAATGTGATCTGCAATATTTATCATTAGTATTCATAAGTACAATTATTAGTAGAAAGGAAAGACTACCATGTTTGCTTTATATGAATGCTCTCGCTGCAGATAGCATGAAACCTAATGAAGTGAAATATCTAGAAAATGAACATGTAGAATGTAATGACAAGAAATTTTTTTTAAAAAAGAGATGCTTTTAAGTGAAGCAAAACCAAATACTTAAAGAATTTCTAAGTTTAAGATGCCTCATTTGATAAGAAAGACATTGGTATTGAGATAGTCAAAATAATGCTTGGCGAATCAAATGCAAAGCAAATGAACATAGTTCCACTTGTATATAAGATGGTGAGAAGGAAAATTACCCATATGTCTGAAGACCTACAAGATAAATTATTAGAAAATAAATTAATTAGAAAAGTAAAAATTTTCATATTTTTGATTCAAGTAAATGAAACAACAGATTTAGCTAAAAATACTCATTTGGTTACATATGAATTTCTAGAACTGCTGTTGTGAAAAAATTTGCTACTTTACAAACCTATTGATGACAATGCCATATCATTAGAATTATTCAATATAATTGATGAATTTTTAAAATTAAAATTATGCCATATGGGGAAAATATATTGGATAGAATTCAGTTGAAGATAGGAGGAAACATAGTTCCAAAAATACTAGTTAAAATATGTCTTCTTGTGCATTTTGGACATATTGCATGCTTCATAAACAATCACTTGTGTTGAGAAATTTGAGAAGCTAAATAATTTTCTAAGTGCTTACAAAAAATAATCAACTTGAATACAAAATAGTTCATTAAAAGAAAAACTGGAATAATGAAAAATTTTTTTTTAAAATAATGCAAAAGGATACTGAAAAGGACATAACATCCTATTGCCTCATGACTTCTCACAGTCCCTATGATTCTTAAGAACAAAATTCCTTGCTCAGGGTACCATCTGATATATTTGTTGTCTCTCTGTTAGAATATAAACTCTTTGAGAGTATGGACCAATTTATTTTTGTATTCATATATATATATATATATATACATATATATATATATATATATATACTGATTGGTAAAGTCCTGTAATATAGTAGATAATTCATTCTTTTTCATTCATTCATTTATTCACACATCTGACATTTATTATTAACCTAATATGCTATGCTATTAATTAAATAACAATTCATGTCCTCGGGGAACTTCCATTATATTGGAAAATAGTAACTGGCATTCATACTATAGTTTATACATCTTATCTAAATTTCCCAATAATTCTGGGAAACAGGTGCTATAAGTATTATTATCTTTAATGAACAGATAAGGAAACAGGTTCAGAGTGGTTATATAGTTGGCCATAGTCACTCTCAAATGAGCTGGATCATCGATCTTGTGATATGAATTGATATCCATTCATGCATTTTTGTCTTTTTGTCCTCATCCTCCTGTAAGTTTGCTACAAGAAGTCCATCCACCCAATATGTTGGAAGCCTTCCTTATTTTTCTGACATTGTAAGGACAACAGTGTGGCACTCAGCTGTCCATCTGTCATCTTTTACCCTTGCCAGGTGACCAGCTCATCTTCGTTTCCTATAATCCATTCCCTGAATGCATCCTTTTCTTCAAGTCTCCTCCTATGTCGCAGTCTGCTCACACCATCTGTGGGTCTCTCCATTGCCCTACGTGATATTTACTTTCAGTTCTTCAGAAGTTGTTGTATTCAATGTCTTGTAGCCATTTATCAAAAGCAGTAGAATATTGGTTTGAAAAAGGTATTTGTTATCAAAAGTTTGGTATCATTAGAGGAGCTTTGAAAGTTCCTAAAAGCAATTCATTTCTCCTCCTTCTGAAGAATTTTGGGGTCCAATTTGTTGTTCCTTTGGTCATCCTTTTTGATGGACAATCTCTACAAGTTGTCCATCTAACTGTATATATCTCTATTAAGGTCTATTACAGACCCCCATCTTGGTGTTACAAAATCTTCCAACAGTTGAAATACTGAACATTAGGTCCTAAGTGAATGTCAAACAGTTCAATATATTTTTCTCATGTTTTATGTCTTCTGTTTTCATGTCTGTCTAAAAACAGACACAGGAAAATTAAGAATTAAACAAGAGATCCAGTCATAAATGAAATTTGCTATTTTTGTTCTTTGAATACGGTTAAGGAGGGGAGTTTTTCAGAAGTCCAGCCAAGGTCATGAAAAATAGACTCCTTTTTTATGAGAATAGAGCCAAAGGCAGCCTCTCTTCCCCACCCTTTTTTTCTCATTCCTTTTTTTCTAATTCGCCATAATGTTCAAAATTTTCAAAATGTAGAGTTGAATGTAGAACAACCTGAAGACTCTGGAACACCATGAAAAATGAAGAAGCATATTTAACAGATAGTAGAGGTATAAATTTTTCTATACCAAAGGAGAAAATCTGAGACATCATTTTCAGAGCATTATCATCTCTACATGAAAATAGACTTAGCATTGGCTTCCCATTTCCAGTTCCCCTAAGATTTAGGTGAGGTGAGCTCTATAGAATGTCCTTGAATGTCTTATATTTAGACATATAAGCCTTGTACCTTATTTCCTTCTTTTTCTGATCTTAGCATGGACATTGAATTACCAGTTAACCACTTATTTGGACAGTGACAAATTTAGAGTTGAAATAGATAGGATAAATTAATGAAATTTTCTTATTTTGAAACTCCTAGAACTTATACAAAAGATCTGCCATTCAAATAGTTGTACCGGGTGACCCTAATTCAGTGTCATAATATGGGCAATCCACTTGGTTCATCCACTTGGTTTGTCCTATGTGGATGTTTAGGTCAATTATTTCCAAGAAGTTCTGCAGTGTTCCAGGTTTGATGCAATCAGAAATGTCTTTTACAAACAAGGACATCTGAGTGAATTCATCATACCTAAAGAATTACCTTTACTCTGGGTTAGATCTTCTCTATCCCAGTGGTGAAAACCTTTGGGAGCACATGCCTCCTTTATGTCTGCTTGATGATCAAAGAGTTGTAGAACACTAATATCTTTCAAAGAAATTTGGAATATATTTTGATGTATGGATGGGAGTCACTTGTTAGAAAAGAACCTTTAAAGTGTAATTTGCTCTAATAAATCAAAGGTTTCTGCAAAAAAAGCCCCATAAGCTCTCCTAAATCCCCCTCCCCATAACTTGCATAGTAGTATCATGTACTCTCTCCTTTTTTCCCAAGGTAATTGAAAAATGGATATATACATTTTGCCTAATCTTTAGATTGGAACTATATTAGAGCCAATTGATGGCACAGTGGATAGAGAGTTGGGATCAGGGTCAGGAAGACCTGAGTTCAAATTCATTCTCACCCACTTAGTATCTGTATAACTCATGGCAAATCATTTAATATCTGTTTACCTCAGTTTCCTAAATTGTAAAAATGAGGAACATAATAGCACCTACTTTTCAGGGTTACTGAAAAGATCAAATGAGATAATGTTTGTCAAAAGTGCTTAGTCCAATGTCTGGCACACAGTAGGAACTTTAAAAATGTTTATTTTTTTTGTTTTCAATTTATGTTTCCTATCTTTGTTTTCTTTAGTACTCTTTCATTTGATCCTTTAAAGTTAGTATTCAAGTATGGTGATTCCTTGATGATTAAAACAATTTTTTTATAAAATTTAGAAGATCTTTTCTAGTGTTCCTTTTTTTTGTTTTCTTTTTTCCATTTTTATCTTTATATCTTCAAGATTATTTTGTTTAAGTGAATCTCTCACCAATTTTTCTTTGAACTGTTTCCCTCTGTTTTATGAAGTGATTCTGTTCATTATCTTCCACAATCATAGGATTTTACAAATCAATTATATTTTACACTTGCATTGTTACTGGCTACCATCTCTCTGCTTGGCATAAGTCAAATGTTTACTGAGTAAAGTACTTCTTAGACTCTTTTGAGTCTGCTTGTCATGGCAATTGACTTAATTAGTTAAACTCAGGTATAAAATGATTATAATTTTATAGATATCATGGCTACTAAGTTGATCAGGGTTGAATTATGTTGATCACATGCAATTTTCCCATTATATTTTTTGTTCTAGTTTCATACTATTTACTTGTGCTAACAAATTAGTTTTCTGACTGAACACAATCAATCAACATGCTTTTATTAAGTAATTACCATGTGCCTGTACACAAATGATTACTTCAAGGACTATTTCAATAGAATTAATAAGTCTTTCTTCTATCTGTTAAAATATAATAAATTTCATTGGTGATATTATTCAATGCTTGCCAGATTTAGTGCCTACCTATTCTTTACTTGAAGGAAGTATTCGTCATATGCGGGTGTGAAGGTTGATGTAATCTCTAAGTTTTTTTATTTCTCTCCTTCCTTATTTGTGAACCCTGCTTTCTAATATATTACTTACCATCCTCATGTTTTTCCAGTTTTCCTCTGAAATAAATGAATTTTAAAAATCTTTGTTGAGTCAATTTGCTGGAATTTCTCCACCTCTTTATTCTTTGCAACTGGTATTTGTGCATAAGCTACACTAATTTTAAATTTTTTGGAAGATGCATAAATGCAAGAATATGAGATGACCATATGTTTCATAAAATAATGTTTCTTGTTGTCTTTGAGAATATGATAAAACTAAATTTTCCAACTCCTTTCTATGCCTCTCCAAGGAGTGCCTATAAGTCATCCTTCTTATTTTCTCTTGGTTTCATTTATAGTAAAAAAAAAGATTACTACAGTAGTATATCTATTAGTTGATATTTGGACAGAGACAGCTTAAACATCTGGTTAAAATCCACAAATAATGTAAAAACAGTATAATTCTTGGCCTTTGACTCTGTGCCCCCCTTTTCCATTTGGTTATAATCACTGCAGAAGGGGATACAAGGAATAAAGGGATAATTTGTATTTTTCTTTGTTTCATGAGTTATCATCTTCAAAGAATTCATTACCATTTGGTTGGCCTGTTGATGAAAAACTTCAGTTAGTCAACAAGCACTTGTTAAGCATCTGCTAGTTTCTAAGCACTGTAATGATGTCTAAAGCTACAAAAAAAGACAAAAAACAGCCTTTGTCCTTTAGAAGCTCACATAAGTCTAATGGAGAGACTACATGTAAATAACTAGGTATACAGAATATATGTATGTATACACACATACTATATATTATATCCTCAAAAAAGGAAGACATTTCAAATTAAGACACCTCTGAGATACCACTACAGACCTCTCAGGTTGGCTAAGATGACAGGAAAAGATAATGATGAATGTTGGAGGAGATGTGGGAAAACTGGGACACTGATACATTGTTGGTGGAATTGTGAATGGATCCAACCATTCTAGAGAGCAATTTGGGACTATGCTAAAAAAATTATCTAACTGTGTAAACCCTTTGACCCAGCAGTGTTTCTACTGGGCTTATATTCCAAAGAGATCTTGAAGAAGGGAAAGGACCCACATGTTCAAGAATGTTTGTGGCAGCCCTCTTTGTAGTGGCCAGAAACTGGAAACTGAGTGGATGCCCATCAATTGGAGAATGGTTGAATAAATTGTGGTATATGAATGTTATGGAATATTAATTGTTCTGTAAGAAATGACCAGCAGGATGATTTCAGAAAGGCCTGGAGAGATCTACATGAACTGCTGCTAAGTGAAATGAGCAGGACCAGGAGATCATTACACAACAGCAACAAGATTATATGATGATCAATTCTGATGAACATGGCCCTCTTCAACACTGAGATGATTCAAGCAAGTTCTAATGGTCTTGTAATGAAAAGAGCCATCTGCACTCAGAGAGAAGACTGTGGGAACTGAGTGTCCCACATAGCACAATATAGCATTTTCACTTTTTGTTGTTGTTTGCTTGGATTTTATTTTCTTTCTCATTTTTTTCTGGTTTGATTTGATTTTTCTTGTGCAGCAAGATAATTGTATAAATATGTATGCATAGATTGGATTTAATATACATTTCTACCATGTTTAACATATATTGGACCACTTGCCATCTAGGGGAGGGGGTGGAGGAAGGGGCAAAATTGGAACACAAGGTTTTGCAAGAGTTAATGTTGAAGAAATGAAAAACAAATAAATAAATAAAAGAATGTTTAAGGAAATAAAAAAGGAAGACATTAGCTATTAGGAAGACCAGGAAAAACCTTCTAAAGAAGATCTGAGCTAAGTCTTGAAGGAAAGGAGGTTGATGGTACTCTCAATAGTAATAAGGAAATTTAGAAGGGAAGAAGGTTTTTGATGGAAAGACAATGAGAACTGATGTGGTTTTGAGTTTTAGGTTCTTATGCTCATTCAGTTCAAGATTTTCAAGCAGTTGTAGATACAAGATTGTGGTTCAGGTGACTAAGGCTGGATAAATAGATCTGGGAATGATTTGTATAATGATGATAACTGAACCCCATGAAAACTAGTGTGACAATCAAGAGAGCTAATATACGGCAAAAAGGGAAGACCAAGGACAAAATTTTGGGTTATTCCCTTAGTTAGAGGAAGTGACATGGATGAAGAACCAGCAAAATACTGAGCAGATAAACAGGAAGAGAACTATGACAACCTGGAGAAGGGGTCAGTATTTAAAAGGAGGAAATAATTTGGCAGCATCATATTCTGAGAGATAAAGGAGGATAAGGATTGAGAAGAGGCCATTAAATCTGCCAATTAAGAGATCACTGGACATCTGAAGAGGGCAGTTTCAGGTGAATGATAAAGTTGGAAATCATATTAAATATGTTTTAGGAGTTGAGAGGAAGTAGAGGTACTGATTATAAATGATTTTCTTAAAAGGAGAAGGGAGAAGGGGAGATATAGGAAAATAGTTATTTGAAAGATGGAAAAACATGGACTATTTGCAAGCAGTAAGGAAAGGGTAAATAGAGACTGAAGATTAATAAGGGGTAGACAATAGTAGGGACAACTTTTGTAAAAGTGAGGAAAGGATTGGATTCAGGAACCTGTAGAGGGGTTCACCTTGATAAGGAGAACAAACACAATCTGAGATCAGAGTGAAGGAGAAGATCGAGTTCTTGGCAAAGTATCTGAGTTTTTCTCCAGTAAAACATGAAATGAGGTCCTCAGCTAAGAGGACTGGGGGAGGTGTAGTGTTGTGGAAGTTTTGAGGAGAGCAGAGAAGGTTTGGCACAGCTGTTGTGGAGAGTCTGATAGTGAATCAATTAGGAGGGAATATAATGTTTGCCTTGCTATAGTGAGGGCCCAGTTGGGATTAGATAAATTTGTAGCGAGCTCAGTTTTGTGATTTTCTCCAGCTCTGTTCAACAGCACATGAATTGGAATGAAGGAGACAGATGGTGGAAGTAATCAACGTTTGAGGCTCGCTAAGGCTTGATTGTTGATATGACAAGGGGGCAAGGGAGTTGTTCTCCATACTTAGTGAGGTTGGTACTTGGAAAACAGATTTGATGTATTTCCAGGGCCATATTCACACAACTCATAAATATCAAAAGTTGGGTTTAAACTCAAGCCTTCTTGACTCCAGTTCTAGTATTGTAGCCACTTTATTATAGAACCTATGTTCTGTAGGCTGGAAATGGGCTTAGTCCTCTTGTATCTACCCCCTTCTCTCACTTTACATAATTCAGCCCTTCATTTCCTCTTCAGGGACTCCTATAATTGGAAACTCAGGTTCCAGGTTCTACCCTCTCTAATCCAACTCTAGAGAGATGACAAATTTGATATTTGTCAAGTACAGATCTGATCATGTCATTTCCTTTTGCTAGAACCTTCTGTGGTTGTCTCTCATCCTCAGGAATGATTGCAAACTGCCCAATTTTGCATTTAAAGTCCTTTGCAATTTGGTTTTGATTTATTTTCCGAGGCTTATTTCATTCTATTCTCTTTCTCTTATTCTGTGTTCCTGCCAGACTGTCCTCTTGGTGTCCTTTTGACTGAGACCTTCAGCTCTGATCTCTGCTTTTGTTTGGGTTGTCCTCCAGGTGGGTAATGTGCACTCTCCATTCACCTTCCATCTCTTAGAATCCATAATTTCTTTCAAAGCTTATCTCATGTGCTACTTGTTATGAGAAGCATTTCCTAATCCTGGTTGGCTGAGTATTCCCTCTTCCTCTTCCAATTATCATGCATATACTTAGTCTCTATATGTTTGTGAACTTTCTCCTTTGGCTCAGCAGACTATAAACTTCTAGAGGGCAAAAACCACTCTTCATTTTTTCTTTGTTTCTCTAAAGTCACACACTTAGTAGGTACTTTAAAAATGCTTGTTGGATTGTATTCAATTGGATTTTCTAACACCTTCCTCCTTAAGAAGTTCTAAGCCTTCTCTTAGGCAGTTAGATGGTTCAGCGGATAAAGCACTAAGATAAGAGTCAGAAAAACATGTCCAGCCTTAGATAATTACTAGCTGGACAAGTCACTTATTCTCATTGATTTGCCTTAATCAACTAGAAAAACTAATGGCAAACTATTGCAAAACCTTTACCAAGAAAACTCCATTGACAGTATGGCATGCTATGGCCCACACAATCAAGAAATCAGACACAGCAAACAGCAAAGGCTTATCCTTCTCTGAACACTTCCTGTTATAGTAGACAGAGGATAAGGAAATGCTTTCTCCCATCAGAGACCAAAAAAATTAGGTGTTGTTGAACAAGTTGCCATCAGGGTTGTGGCCAGAACCCAAGCTACTTGGTTCTCAGACACTCAAGCACATTGACTCCTATTTTCTAAGGTTGTCTCTCTTGGCCAACACTGTCTAAGTGCTTCTTTTTGCTTTTCTTCCTCTTCCTGTTCCTTCTCCTTCTCCTCCTTTTCCGCTTCCTTCTCTTTTCTTTCTTTTTTCCTCTTTCATTTTTTTTTAGTCATGCAAAACAAATTTCCATGTGAAGTTATTCACAACACAGACAAAAACGGCCAAGAAAAATAAAGTAAGGAAAAAGTATCTTTGATCTGCATTCAGATTCCACTAGTTTTTTCTCTAGAGGACTAGGTGCTTTTTAAATCAACCTTGACAATTGTAGAGTAAAGAAAGCTTAACTCAGTTTGGGGCTCAGTAGGGTTTTCAGAGTTTATGATTCATATTTTCTCTAAAGTCTCTTCCAGGTTTAAAATTCTATGATTCACAGTAATCAAGCGTAACAGGTGGACAATCATCTCGACTTCAATATATATATGGCCTTACCCAACTGTAGCTTCATAGATCTGAATGATATAGAGCCTGGGGAAAGGATGTGGACTTTGCCACAGACCAGGGTCCCTAGGGACAGACACCAGGAAAGGAGATTAGAGTTGCTGATTTAGGCAGCTGGGGCTCTGGGGTTAGGATAAAGATGGGAGGGATGGACCAATCAAGAATGCAAGTCTTCCTGCAGGCTCAAATACATCTCCTTCCTCTTGGATGGACTGAGGGCCTCCCCACATCCCCCACCTCTCTCATCACATACCTGCACGCAAGCTCTCAAGGTTAGCGCCATGGGGGTCAGCCCTGTTTAAATGTTGATTACAGAGACGACGGGAGCTGCTCAGATTTCTAATTAAGATTAAAGAATGTACCCGGCTTATAAATGGTTCTTAGGAATGTATAATTTGATTAGCCTGTTTTCTCCGGGCGCTTTAATTTCTGGATTAGTTAACATAGCCTCTGACTGTAGGCGGGGCCACTTACTCACCACACATCAAGTTGGGGAGCTTGCAGGGCATTATCTCACTGGACAGGGGGAAGGAAGAAAACCCTGAGGGAGGTGTGGTATCTGGGTGGGTTTCTCACCTTGCACTGGCCCTTCTCAAATCCTTCTGTTTCCAGAAAGAAAAGAGGAGCAGTTTAATGATCAAAAATGTCAAAGCTATTGATAAAAGTTGTATAGCTATATATGTACACACAGATACACCGAATTTTAATTTGCATGTGGTAAGCCAAGCTTTGCCAAAGGGCACCACGATGGGGCGAGGCACTTCCTCATGGGGTGGGTGTTAGGAGAGGTACAGACTTTCTCACTGTGGCAGCCAGCACCTGGGTTGTTCTGGAGGGTGAACTTGAGTCCATGTTTGGAGCTCTAACTATGCTACTGAAGTTCAAATCCAGCCTCAGAGTCCTACCAATTATGGGCAGATCATTTAACCTCTTCCTGCCCTAGTTTTCTCAACTGTAAAATGGGAATGAAAATAGCATTTATCTCAAAAGGTTGTTGTGAGGATCAAAGAGGATAATATTTATATAGAGCTTAACATAGTGCTGACACAGAATGGATACTTAATACAAACTTGTTCCCTCCCCCATTTCCCCATTTTCTTTCTTGATATGCACATACTTGTTGAATGATGGGATCATAGTAATGAAGACAACCTAGGTGTTTTTCACTCCAATCCTTTCATTTTACAGGAGGGGGCTACTGAAGCCCAGAAACCCAGAGAGAAGTTGCCCCAGTATTACAGACAGGACTCCAAATGCAGCGTTCTTTCTGTGACTATAGACTGCTAATTTATATATTGGTCTGCATCTCATTCCTTTCTGATTTATCTCCCAAGGGCACAGAAGTGCTCTAATTCCTGATTCCTACTTCTTTCTTTGTCCATTTCCAGCCTTCCTTCCTCCTGCCTTGGAAAGAAGCAATGCAAACGATCAAAAACCATGTGAAAAATGTGCAGACGAAAAGTGCAGGTTAAAGCAACTCTGAAATCTGGCCTTTCTTGACTGTCCATCTTGGGAATCCTCCTGGGTGAGGCTTGCCTGCATAGGCAGGATTCTTTTCTTTGATTTGCAGGTAGCTCAGTAGTTCTCCAGGGAGAATGGGCCTTATGCTTTGGAATATGACTCAGAGAATACTATTTTTCTAGGAGAGCCCAAATGATCAGTCAGATCAACTAGTCGGCATGGTTAGAAATGGTCAATTGTATGATGAAAGTGAATAGTATCCAGTTCCCTAATCCATGGACATTTATAACAAAGGCTAGACTGTAGTTAGAAAGAAACCCCATGAGCCATGGAAAAGAAATCAAGCTGCTCACTAATTCTTTCCCTTTGGAAAGGGGAAATCTCAATCTCCCACCTCCATTTCTTCATGTTTGATGAATGGAACTCAATTGAAGGGATAATCACAGATCCTAGAACCACAGGCTGCTGTGGGCAATATAGAGGAATTGGGTAAGTTCCTAGCTATGTTCACCAAGAATCCACTGAAATGGAGTTTTCTAGTTCTGTGCCAAAGGGCTCTTGACCCAATCTTATTTGATATTTTGATTAATGAAAGCATATTTCAAAAGATCTCAATGTATTAAAACATAGACTGAAATGAACACATTTGAATTTATTTACTTAAAATAAATTTTATTGATGATGTTTGTTTTTACTTTATAGTCATTTCAAGGCCTCAAGTGAGGCTTGCTCATTCTCCATCTCCCAAGTCTTGAATTCTCTTTTATAACAAAGAAAAAACCTAAGCAGAAACATTAGATGGAGAGATTGTTTCTGACAGTGGATCCAATTCGCTGTACCCAACTTTCTAATAAGAGGAAGGCAATATCTGAACTATCTGAACAAGATTGGTCATATAATTACTCAGAATTCAATTTCCTTTTAGATTTTATTGTTGTTGTTTTATCAGTGTTTATGTTATTCTTCTGATTTTATTTTGTCCTTCATCAAATTTCTCTAAATTCCTCATTTTCATAATTTCTGGTATAGGAATGATATTCTATTATATTTATAAACTACAGTATATTTGGGTATCTCTGAATTGATGGAACTCAATTTCATGTACAATTCTTTGCTTCTACAAATGCTACTATGGATATTTTGAGATATATAGAGTTCCTTTCTCTCTGTCTTTTATTTCCTTGGGATAGATGTGGGGATTGTTGAATCCAAAGGCTAATAGGCTAGTCACCTTTATCACATAATTCCAAATTGTCAAAATAGTTGAACCAACTTGTCATGTTGTCAACCAAGTATTAGTGTGTCTGCCTTCCTATAGTTCTTTTACTCTTTCTGTCTTTCATAATCTTTGCTAATTTGTTAGGTGTGAGGTAAAATTTCAGTTGCTTTAAGTTACATTTTTCTTCTTATTAGAGATTTGTTGCATTTTCCATATGGCTTTTGATAGTCTACATTTCTTCTTTTGAAAACTATATCTTTTAATCACTTATTTTTTGAATGAATGACTCTTGGTATTAACATAATTATTTCAAGTCCCCGTGCACCTTAGATATCAGAATTTTATCAGAGGTAGTTAATGAATTAGAAATTAACAATAATGATAAACATAAAGTCCTGCTCTCACATTATACATCCTGATACACAAATATGGTAGAGGAAGCCTAGCCTAAGAGCGGCTCGAAAGATCTTGAGATTTTAGAGAACTGCAAGAACATTTGGCACTGACAGTTTAAAGAGATTTCCTCCCCCTCTCCCTCCAAAAAAGGCTAATGTAGTCTTAGGTTGGATTAATATTGTCCATTTTAAGGGAGATGATTATTATGCTGTCTAGTGAGAACAAATGTGGAGAATTATTTCTAGTTCTAAGTTTCACATTTTAAGAAGGGAATTAACAAACTGAGGCGTGTTCAGAGGAGGATGATAAGCATGAAAGAATACTTTCCATGTCAAAAGGGATCTATCAGAAAGCCCTCAGAGCTATTGCCTATGAAAGAACTGGAAACGATAGGTGTTAGATGGACTGGAATATGATCACTTCAAGTAGTTGAAGAAGATTGGCATTGCAGAGCTAGGATCATTGAGTAGAAATTATGGG
Organism: Sminthopsis crassicaudata; assembly: GCF_048593235.1. NCBI lineage: Eukaryota > Metazoa > Chordata > Mammalia > Dasyuromorphia > Dasyuridae > Sminthopsis > Sminthopsis crassicaudata. Next base: position 518,335,724 of record NC_133619.1, read on the forward strand.
GAGGCAGGTTTTTTATGACTTTTCTAACAATTAGAAATGCCTAATAACAGGACAGGTTTCTTTATAAGGCAGTGAATGACCACATCACTAAACTGTTTAATTAGAGAACTTCTTAGGGGAATTATAGTGGAAACTTAGGTGTGACATTGAATTGTTGTTGCTGTATCATGTCTGATACTTCATGACCCCATGGACCATATCATCTCAGTAACTATCCTTGGGGATTTCTTAGTAAAGATACTAAAGTGGATTGCCATTTTCTTCTTCAGTGGATTAAGACAGAGTTCAAGTAACTTTCTCCTAGTATCCAAGGCTGGATTTGAACTCAGATTTTCCCAGTGCTGTATTTACTGAGTTACCCAACTGCCATCACATTGAATTAGCTAGCCTCTCATATCCCCTCCATTTCAAAAAATATGTAATCTTAGCTCTCAAATTAGCACTACATCCTCTCTAAACCTTCAAATCGTCCTTCATTCAATCAATCCATGGGAACAGAAACATGGGGACTGAATAAGATGACCTATCAATGTCCTCTTGAGTAGACTTTCAGCTTTGCAGGGGAAGTGAGGCAGGAAAGGTGAAGGAGACTTATGGCCCTCAAGAACCAAGGGTAGTTAAGGTCATGACAAATAGCATTGATTTCAGGTCCCACCCTACTTATTGGGAAGATGACGTAATGATGGATAGGCATTGTATGATGAAGGTGTACCTGCAGGGTTGGTTTCAGGTAGGAGGACAGAAGTAGCATTCACACCCTCACCTTAAAGTTCTAGATAGCCCTAGAAATCAGAGATAGGAAAGTTAAGGTGGAGCAACTTTCTCAGGACAGATGGAAATCTGTGAATCTTATAAGACTATCTGGTCTGCATGTCCAGGAGCTCAAGTTATTGCTGTTCCTTTTCCTATTTGTATAAAACACAGAATTCGAATTAATGTACAGACTACTAACCAAATGCTGGATGACTGATGAAAATAGCCATTAAGAGAAAATCAGGATTGGGAGGCAGGAACAGTAGGCAGTTGCCTAGAGCACTGCACTATGAGGAGAACGGGGTGCACAAGGAATACTTTTTATAAATGCACATATTTCTAATACTACAGAGTTTTGATCTTCATGGCACATAGGCATTCATATTTTGGAAGGGGTATTAGATTTGCAGTCAGAGGAGAAAATTATTTGTCCTGTTACTTAGGCAAATCACTTCTTCCTGGGCCTTAGTTTACTCATCTGTAAAAAAAGAGGGGATTGGATGAGATGACTTCCAAAGTGCCTTTCTTCTCTAAATCCCATGATCCAATAAAGCCGAACTTGTTCCAGTGAAGCCTCAAAGTTTCCCCAAGGACAGTAATAGAGCTCAGAAAGGCCTTGCTCTTGCTGTCTTGGACTGTTTTTCTTTTAGGAAGGTCTGTCTAGGATCCTCCCTTTCTGAACTGAAGGTTCATCTCCACAGTCTTGCTCCATCTTCATGTCCTTAGTCCCAAACGCTTTCTGGGAGGCAGGAACTGAGCAGCCAAGGCTAGAATTCAGAGAGTATTGTGAAAATAAGAAGGATGTTATTTCTTAGGATATGCTAGACCAAAGCTTCTTAAAAGGTGGGTCATGTAACAGAATGTTATGATTTGTTATCAGTTAATGTTTGATCTGTCTACCTATTTTACATACCTATATACCGGAGATCAAATAAAAATTTCTTGGCTGAAAAAAGGTCATGAGTGGAAAAAAATTAAGAAACCCTGTGCTAGATAGAGTTTGAATGTATTAGGAAAACATGCCAAGTAGCCTCTCTCGGGTGATCACTGTAAAGAATATGTGTGTCCCGGGAATCCTAGGCAAGACATTGCTGGGTATTTCCAGAGCAATAAACTTCAAGGTAGCTTGCATTCAGTATCAGGATCATCTGAGTTCCAGTTTTGACTTTGACATTTCCTAAATATGTGATCTCTTCTCTCCCATTTGCTATCTATTGGATCCCCGGGTCTCACTTTCTTCATCTGTAAAATGGGGAGATTGGAGTAGAAAATCACTAGGGTCTTTTCAGATTCTGGTTTATGAGCTTAGGCAGGTTACTTTCCCTCTTTAAGCATCAGTTTTATCTATCAAATGAGGATATGATTGCAAAAAAAATCACAACCAGATACTGAATCGGGTTGTCAGAAAAGCCCTTTGTAAACCATGGCTTAATTTAATGGTGGGCAGGTTGGGGCGGCATGGAAACTCCGGGAGACTCTCCCAGGCCACTCCGGCACTCCGGGATCCACTAACCCTGGATCTGGTACATAGTGGGCACTTAACCAATGCTTGTTGATTGACTGGTTGATTTAAAGCACTCCAGAAATATGAACAATTATAGCTATTATTCTGTCAGGCCATTAAGAGGGATTTTCACGGACTCCAGTCTGCTGCTTTTTTCTCGCTTGGGAAACCCCATTTCTTGGTGGTGAGGGGTGGTGGGAGACACGGGAAGTGCAGTACTGGAACGTGGGCTCGCCCACGGGAGCAGGGACAAAACGCTTGCCTGAACCCCAGACTCTCCATGTAGAATACTGAATCACTGCCCGGCTGTGGAGGTGGTGTTGGCTACCAGAGGCAAGGAACGGGAGAGGAGCGGGTTAGGCGGGAAAGGGAGGGTAAGAATCGCAGCGTCCGGTCGGGCTCAGTGGTCCGGTCCCCGGCGACCAGCCAGGCTCCAAGGTGCGCCTCGGCCTCCGGGCCGAGTCTGTGTGTGGCCAGGCCGCGCCCGCCCTCCCCGCCGGGGCCGCACCTGCTTCCCAGCCAGCTGCCGAGCCCTGCCCAGAAGTGGCTGCACTCCAGAGGCAGGTGAGGGGCGCCCCGAGCTCCCCTAGCAATTTGGAAGCCGCTGTGGGACGAGGGTAATAATCATTAACACTTACCGCGCGTTTCAACTTCAGTGTGCTTTACAAACATTAACTAATGAGTCCGTGGGGAGGGATGGAGCCATCTAAACACACGGTTTAGTATTTATTATTCATTTCTTTAGTATCATTAACGCGCCTAGGTTCGGGCAGTTTCTATTGTGAACCACAGCACTCGCCCGCGTCCAGTGCTGGGAGGCGGCCCCAGTATCCACCAGCCGCGAGCATTCGCCTTGGGGGTGGAGTAGGGTGGGGTGCACTGTGGGAGGGGAGACTCTAGGGGTCCCCCCCCATCTTTGGTGTCTGGGAGGGTGCAGCTGTGAGAATAACACGAACCAATCTTTAATTTCGTCCCTCTCACTCCTTCCCCCTCGCCCCACCCTCTACCCCTCACGGCCAGGGACAAAGGAACCCCGGGAAAAGGCTTTTGCCTTTGTTCTCCACCCCCACCCCCACCCCCTTCCCTTCTCTTATCCGAATCTCTTTCCTCAGTCTCTTTTCCCTTTGCCCTGGTCCCTTTCCTCTGGCCTTCCTCCTTTTCTCATCTCTCTCCTCTCCTCGTCCTCTTCTCCCTCTCTTTTCTTTCTCCATTTCTTTGGTCTCCCCTTTCTTCGCCCCTTGGGGTCTCCTTGCTCCGACTCTCCCCAGTAGTTTTCCCGTCTTTCCTCTCTCTTGCCTCGCCTCTCCTCTCTTTGTCCCCCTCCGTCTTCCTCTTGGTGTCTCCAGGTCCCCGCCTCTGTCTCCCCCGCTGCCCGAGCGCTCTCCACGACGATTGTAAAAAGCCCTTTAGCAAGCCTGTCTCGTTTGCCACATCAGGACAGCGGCACGGAAGGCAAGCTGTTCCAGGCAATCAGCGAGCCCGGCTCCTGGAGACCAAATTGAAACTGTTGCGAACTAAAAGCTCCCCACTACACCTGAACAGGGGACAGATGTGCATCAATATTTATTCGGAACTCCCAGGAAACCTGGATGAAGTGTAATTATCTCAGCTCAATCAGCTCGGATTAGCATAACATCAAGTCACCCATCAGACGGAGGGTTTGATTTCGGGGATCAAAGCTCCGCGCTGTAGCCGCTGATTAATCGGGTATAAGAGAGTGGCGAGAAGAAAGACTCGCTGCTCTCCGTTAGCAGCAGCTGCACGGCTTTGATGCACCAATTGTTGCCAAGTTAACTTTCTTCTCAAACTTTCTGCCCTTCGCCTCTCCTCCTGTCCTTCTTCCCATGTCCACCCTGCGGTTCACCCGGCAGGGTACCCTCAGACCTAGTGGGTACATACGTCGTAGGGAAAATTGAGACTCTGGCCTGTGATGTGCCATGTGAAAGTTAGTTCCGGTTCTGTGTGAACTTGGACAGGAGGTCTGAGCCTCAGTTTCTACGACCGACACATTAGCAAACACTTACTGTTTTTCCAGCTATAAGGTAGTAGCCCTCCCTCCATTCAAGATCTGTTCAGCTTCATTGTATTGTGAAGATGACCTTGGGCTCTCAATAGCTATGTATGAACCCTGGTAGATGGTTCTGGGATCCATATGTCATCTGAACACCAGCCTTGCTAAGTTTCTGGAGAGTCCTCACTTGAAGGGTGGGCTTTAGGGGTGAATTATGCCTCTGGCCACAGTGACTCTGGATTGGCCATACTAGAACACATGGAGAGGTTGGCAGCAGCACTGGTGGAAGAAACCCTCATACTGATGAAATCATCTCCAGGAAGTAAGTAGGAGAATATATCTTAATCTTCTGTTGCCTCATCCTGTCATGGAGGGTGACTTTGGTGTCCTGAAGGCCTGTCTTAATGTAATCTCTAGCAGACACTTTGGTCCTGAGCTGGCCTCCAAGTCTGTTATCTGAGGACAGGCCTGGAACCTCTATAAGTGGGGAAGAAGGCTGGCCATTGGGTGATGGATTGTTTTTGGCCACAACAGCTCATCCTGGAGGGATTGCCATCTGCCATGGTGGAGTCGGAGTAAAGGAAGGGGAGTGAGGGAGTGTCAGAGTAGACGAAATCATTTATCTTTTAAAGTATTGAAGAAGTGAAACAGTGGCTGGAGGTGGGTTGATTTAGAACTTTTCCTTTTCATCACAGATTGTAGTGTAATGGAAAGGGCACTGGGTTCAAGTTTCATCCTAGTGAGTGGTATATCTTGGTAGATTCTTGGCAATTCTCTCTAAGCCTCAGTTTTTTTCATCAGCTACATTGGGATCATAATGCCAGTCATAAGAACAGACTTTTTATTTAGGAAGGAAGGAAACAACCATTCATTAAATGCCTATTACATGTCAAATATTGTGCTAGTAACTTTACAGTGATTATTTTGATTGATCCTCACAGCAATCCTGAAAAGGATGCTGAAAAGGACCCCTGCTTTACAGTTGAGGAAATTGATGTAGACAGTGGTTAAGTGACTTGCTCCAGGACACAACTAGTGAATATCTGAGGTAGGACATGAACTCAGATCTTCCTGACTTCAGGTGACTTCACTGGGCAATTGTCTTTTTTGAGTGTCACAATACTTAAGCTAAGTGACAGGATCTGTATTTTTTTTTAATAGGTGACAAAATTGAAGTTAGGTTAAATATTGCTTATTGTTCACATAGTAAGCCTTTAATGTGGAACTTAAACATAGTTCTTTCTGCTTTTGGGCCAACATGCTCACCATTAGGCTAGACTCCTTCCTACTTCACATTGTAAGAATTGAAGTGGTTGCCCTTTGAAAACCATAGCATACTATGCAGATATAAGAGATAGAATAATATTTAAGATAAACTACACCATAACATGTTGAGCCCCTTGAGAAATCCCTCAAAATGCAAGTTATGTTTTTAAATATGTCTGTTCTCTGTTGTTGTTAGGGGCCATGGCCATCTATCAGGATGTGGAAGAGATTCCTGTTCAGATAGTAGGTGGTCTGAAATCATTCCCTACCCTGAGATTCTGGGTTTTGTTATTTTGTGACTTAAAAATGCCCCCAACAGTCTTGTTTGAAAGGACATCTGCAGAGATGGTGATTTTTCTCCTGTTTCCATCCTGAGTGGGATGGTATGGGCAGATTAACAGCATGTGTAGCTTGGCACATTTGTCTGCTTGTCTCAAGACAGAACGATTCTTCTCAGGAGGCAGCAGACACAGGTATTTATTAAATGCCTGCCGTGTGCCTAACACTATGTGAGGGGGATAGAAAAGAGGTAAGACATGGGGAATTCTGTTCTCTGGGAGCTTACATGCTTTGGGGGCAGGGGAAAGAAAAGAAATATGCAAGAAACAACTTCCACTAACCTACTATGTACAAAGAGTAGAGAAGGCAGAAGACCTGGGTCCTTACTGTGGCCCTGCCTCTCATTGGCCATCTAGTAGTTGAATGACTTTGGACAAGTTAATTTTCTCCTCTTTGGACTTCAGTTTCATTATTTGAGGAGGGTGAACTATGTGATTTCTAAGGTCCCTTCAGTGCTAACATACTATTACTCAGTGAATCAAAGGTAAAAATGTACAGTAAGTGCTCCAGCTGTTTAGAGAGGAAAGAAATCAATGTGAGCCCTGGTTATTGCAATACAAAAAAGCTTTCTCAACCATATGTCATTTTATCCTTACAGCAGTCCGGTGTGATATATAGGACAAGTTATTTACTAATCTCCGTTTCATAGATAAAGAAACTCAAGTTGAAGCAACTTATCGTCATACAACTAGTGGGTGGCAAAGCTGGGATTTACCTAGTTCTTCTGATTCCAAATCACAGGATCATGGATTTAGGGCTTTTTAGAAAAGATTGTGGAGACCATTGCATTCAGCCACCATCATTTTATATATGGGAAAAGCTAGGGTCCAAAGAGAGTTTAGATATTTAACTCAAGGTCACACAAGATGGAGACAGGATATGCTCTCATTCCACTACACAATAAAAATAATAGTAATGATGCTTATATTACCACCACTGCTACTACTATTATATCATTATCATTATTATTATTATTATTACTACTACTACTAGTACTATTACTACCACTCTTACACTATTTTTACTTCTAGTATTACTAGCACTATCACACTATTATTATTACATTTATTGTTAGCACTATTACTACTATCGCACTATTATCATTACTAACACTACTATTTCTACTATAACTATCACACTATTGTCATTACTGCTATTACTACTATTAATATTGCTATCAGTAGTATTACTACTGCTATTACTCTATTATTTCTACTTGTAATATCAGCATTATTATTATGACTACTACTATTAGTATTACTGGCACTATTACTACTAGTAGTATTTCTAGCACTACTATTATTGCTACTATTACACTATTATTATTACTACCAATACAGTATTGCTAGCATTGCTATTACACTATTATTTCTACTAATATTACTAGTATTATTGTTACTACTACTACTACAAGTATTACTGTCACTATTATTGCTGTGCTATCACACTGTTATCATTACTACTACTACCACTAATGTTACTAGTAGTATTATCCCTGTTGTTACTAGTATTATTACTAGCAGTGTTATTAGCACTATTGTTATCATTATTATTATTACTGCTGTTACCACTTTAGTACTAATAATAAACTACTAGTACTACTGACACTATTAGCACCACCATCACCACCATCATCACCACCACCACTACTACTACTCCTACTCCTACTACTACTACTCCTACTCCTACTACTATTATTACTACTACTACTACTACTACTACTACTACTACTACTACTACTACTACTACTACTACTTCTGACAATTCATTTATTCAATGCTTTTCTCAAAATTACCCTATGATATTGGACTGCTTGCCATTTAGGGGAGGACATGGGGGAAGGGGAGGAAAATTGAAACAGGGGGTTTTGCTAAGACTAATGTTAAAGAATTGTCCATGCATATGTTTTGAAAAATAAAAAACTTTAATAAAAAATTAAAAAATAATCATGAGTTGTTACAGAGTTTGTTCTGTGTTTGTACGTCTATGTTTATATGGGGAGCAACCAAATGTTTTACAAATGCAGATGTCCCCAACTGTTCTGCAACTGCAGTCTTTGAATCTCCTCATTCAACTAAAACTGGCCTCTCTAATATTACCATGGATCTCTGAATTACCAAATCTAATGGCTTCTCCTCAATCCTCATTCTCCTTGACATCTCTGAAGAATCGAATTCTGTCAAATACCTCCTTCTGTCATCCCTCTTCTCTTTAGGTTGTCAAGACGTGGCTCTTTGCAAATTTTCTTGCTCTCTGATCACTTCTCAATCTCCTTTGCTTATTCTTCTTCCATGTCATCCTCTCCAACCATATTTTGGGTCCCTTTCTCTTTTTACCCTTTGGTGATCTCATAAGCTCTCCTGGGTTCAATTATTATCTCCTTGCAGATGATTCTCAGTTCTATATATTCAGTCTTAGTTTCTCTCCTGAGCTACCATCTTGAATCTCCAAATGCCTCTTAGAAATCTTTTGCTGGATATTTTGTAAGCACTTAAAATTCAGAATATCCACATGTGAACTCATCTTCCTCCTAAACTCCTTCTTCTTCCAACTTTTGAGAATCCAGCCATGCTCCCAGTCAGGGTCATAATTGATTCCTCATTCTTCCTCACTTCACTGATAACCTAAGCTTTCATTTTCTATGTTCACAACATTCTGTGCATATTGTTCCTTCTTTCAATTCTTAACCACAGTCCTAGTTTAGATTCACATCATTTCTCACCAGGATATTGCAATAGCAGGTCTCCCTCTCTCAAGGTTTTTTCAGTCCCAATTCATCTTCCACTTGGCCATCAAGGTGATTTGTTTAAAGTGTAGATATGCTCATGTCCTCCATCATTCCTCCACTGAGCTCCAGTTGCTTCCTACAGCTTTTGAGATCAAATCTTTTATCTTGTAGTAAAGCTCTTTCAGTCCAGCTTTATCGACTCACTAGCATTCCTAGAACATGGTAGCCTTTGACCTATCTGTCCTCAATGCCTGGAATGCCCTCCTGCCTCATCTCCACTTCCTAGCTTCTCTGGCTTCTCTCAAGGCTCCGCACCAATCCCATCTTGTGGGCTTTGACCTTTCTTGATTTCCCTCTCTCTCTTTTAAGATGTTAATGCTTTCTCTTTCAATCAGCTTTCTCTCTATCTTACATATACCCAATACCATTATTTACATTAAGATTTATCTTTCCCAAGAGAAAGAGTGCTCCCAGAGGGCAACGGACCTTTCCCTCTCCTTTCTTTGTATCCTCAGCACTCAGTACAGTATCTGGCCCCATAGTAAGAGCTTAAGATTGTTCACTAACTGACTGAACTGATTACTTTAGAGAGTTAGCTGGGACTTCGAGAGGTTAAATGACTTATCCAGAAGTCACAAAGTCAGTATGCATTCAGTGATGGATGGTCTTCCTGCTTCCAAGGCTTGTTCTCTATTTATTGTGTCCTGCTGCCTTTTATAATATAAGTTTATTAATTCCATTTCTCAGATAAGGAAACAAAGGCCCTGAGGTAGCTTAAAAATGTCAGTTGCAAAGTGTGTTTTGTGTGATTGTTCATGTGCAACCTAGATCCAATTGCTTGCCTCCTCGATGAAGGGATAGAGAAGGAAAAAGAGACTTTGCTATTCAAAATTTTAAAAAATGATTGTTCAAAATAGTTTTCACATATAATTGGAAGAAATTAAATATTTTTTAAAGTGTCAGTGGCATGGCAACAGCAAGATTATATGATGATCAATTCTGATGGATGTGGCTCTTTTCAACAATGTGATGATTTAGGCCAGTGATAAAGAGAGCCATCTACACCCAGAGAGAGGGCTGGGGGAATTGAGTGTGGATCACAACATAGTATTTTCACTCTTTTTATTGTTTGCTTACATTTTTATTTCTTTCTCAATTTTTTTCCTTTTTGATCTTATTTTTTGTGCAACATGATATTTGTGGAAATATGAATAGAAGAACTGCACATGTTTAACATATATTAAATTACTTGCTGTCTAGGGGAAGGGGTGGGTGGAAGGGAGGAAAAAATTTGGAACACAAAGTTTTACAAGGGTGAATGTTGAAAATTATCCATGCATATATTTTGGAAATAAAAAGCTTTAATTAAAAAAAGAGAAGCATCTAGCTTTATGAGATGTGGAGGTGGGTAAAAGTACATCAAATGACTGGACCAGGAAGGCAGTAGTGGAACTTTCTGATGCCCAAGGCATTTTTTTCAACCTTAGCCTTCTTTTCTGGAGAACTAAAAACAAAGCTTTTGTTGCTGGACAGGTAGCTAATTTTTTGAAATAATGGGCTGGCTGTCCAAAAGGTGAGAGGCCAGGGTATGGTCAGAGAGATGTCTTCTCAACCTAACCCCTCCAACCTTACTTCATTAGTTTATCTCCTTATGAAATCTCTCTCTATGCAAGATGGAGTAGATTTTTTTCTCTCCCCTTTAATTAAGAACTAAATATAGATCTTAATTAAGGCACTGATGAATTTAATTTAGAGTGGCATTAGGGCCTTAACTTGCAGAGCTCAACACTGTGTTTGTATAATGTAGGATTTAAGCTAAATGAGTGCTTACTTGTTACCACCATAAATAATTCTCTTGCAAATCCCTTCCAAAGCACCACCAACACTAATCCTCTTCCCTTTTTCCTCTTCACCTTCAGAATAGTCATGGACACCCATTTCCCAGTCCCATTTAGAGATTACATCCTCAATGTCCATCTTCTGGATATCCTCCACATTTTTAGAAAACCAGGTGTTGAGAAACATGGTCTATCCAAGGTGGGTACCAACATCCTAATGGCTCTGCTCAGCAGATCTCAGGAAGCTGATGCTATCCAAATAGCTCATTATCTAGATAGGCAATTGGCATATGTTCAGTCATTCGGCTAAGAATACCAGTCTTGTTCTGAAATTGTGGGAAAGGTATGACTTTCAGTGATGGGGTCAGATAATGTGGCAAGAGGAAGCGATGGACCTTTGAATTTGGCTTGTGTCACTTACTAGATGGGTGACCTCAGAAAAGCTTCACAACCACGTTGAGCCTCAGCTTCCTCATCTGCACACTGGGAATAATAACATTTGAAAAGTCTAATTCCCCAAGTGGTTGTCATTAATTTGCTAGATAGATGCAGATGTTTATTATTGAGAGTAGACTCTGTGTTCTTAATCCCACTTTCTTTGTAACTTTGGATAAATCCCTTTCTCTCTTCTTCTACTTCAGTTTTCTTCGTGTAATTTAGTTTTTTTTTTCCTGCTGCAATTATACAGTTTCTGTGTGATTTGAAGTTGGGTAGATTAAAGTTAGAATGTGCCTCAGATGCTAAGTGACCATGGAGGAGGCTTTTAATCTCTCTACGCCTAAACTTCCTCATTGGCAAAATGGGGCTAATAATAATTGTAATACCTCCATTATTATTGTAATAGTTCCAGGATGGTTGGTAGGCTTAAATGAGATAGTGTTTGTAAGCATTTTGGCATTTATACAGGTTTTTAGGTTTGCAATCTCTCTTCCCATTGATCTCTTTCTGTTCTTCAAGGTTTAGATCAGTTGGTCACTTCCTCCATGGTTTTCCATGACTCTCCAGGTGAAAATAATTAAATAATCAGCAAGTCAGGCATATTAAGTTCCAGTACTGGACCAGGAACTGAGGTAGGTGTTAGGGACATAAAGACAGAAGCAAAAAAGTCATAGCTTACACTTTAAAGTCTTCTTCCTTAAATTTTTTCATGGCACTTTGTATGAATGTCTTCTCTTCATTACCACAGTCTTCTTCCAGATTGTGCAGAGGAGAGAGAGCTGGACCTGCAGTCCATTCAAATTCAAATCTGACCTCAAACACTCTCTATATGAATGTTTCAGTGTTCCTCAACTGTAAAATGGGCATAATAATAGTCCTTACTTTGCAGAGGATCAAATGAGATATTTGTAAAACATTTAATGCAGGGCCTGGAACTTAGTATTATGTAATTGCCAGATTATTATTGGTGCAGCAAGATGGCACAATGGATAGAATGACAGGCCTAGAAACAAAGGGACCTAAGTTCAAATGTGTGTTAGCTGTGTGACTTCAGACAAGTCACTTAACTCTGATTGCCTCAGTTCCCTCATCTGTAAAATGAGCTGGAGAAAGAAATAGCAAACCACTCCAGTGTCTTTGCCAAGAAAACCCCAAATGGAGTCAAGAAGAGTTGGACATGACTTATCAACTAAGCAACAAAATGATGATGATGATGATGATGATGATGAAATTTTGGCCCAGCATTGCACTCTGAAGAGGAGCAAACATGGAGAGACTAGGGCATACTAAAGTCCCCAGGATGCTTGTGTCTGTTTTACTCTGACCTTTCAAATGGCCTAAAAATGGGCTGGGCATATCAAAGGCAAAGACAGCTTTTTGTACAAATTCAAATACTGTACTTTTTGTGTAGAGGGGAACAGTGAGTGGCAGATCGGAGGCATTGATGATGATTAGGCACCCAGAGAATCTCCAATTCCTAGAACAGAGCCACAGCAGAATAAAAGTACAATGTCCTTGGATTCAGTGAAGACTAAGACCATCCAGATACCAGGAACCCAATAAATCACTCTTGCTGCTAGTAAGAGAGCACATGTTCTCTCATTTTGCTTAAAAAATGGACTCCCTGCAATAGAAGAAGAGGAAAATTCGAATCCAAATAAGAAAACAGTGGATTGGTTTTGGTCTTCTTGGGTTTGGGAAGAGCTCCGGGTATCTAATTCACATGATAATTTTTTAAAAATCATATTTGCATTTATTTCTTTTGCTTAATTGGTCGTAAGTAAAGAACTATTTATAGTCAAATCTGGCTTGGGTAATGGACTCTGTATTGCTCTGCATTTGTGATTAAAGTCCAGTGAAGCATAAGAGGGAAGGCAAAATCTTTTAGTGGGTGAGGGCTGAGCCAAGAGACTAACTAGATAAATCAATACACTTGATTTTTCAGACTTGATGTTTCCCTGGAGCTTCTGGGAACACAAAATTACCAAGTGATTGTGAGATTTTGCTCCGGAGCATTTATTGTTGAATAGGATCAGGAAAGTGGCCAGCATTGCCCCCTGGTGTTAAATATAGTATATTGCATCTTATTAAGTTTCCTGAAGGGAGCTTTGTTTTCCAGAGTTCACAACTTTCACAGTACTTAAAATAGTGCTTAACATGTAGTTTGTGCTTAATAAATGTTTGAATTGAATTGGGTCCCATGATTGCATTTTCTCTCACATTGGTCTAAGGGAGAAAGAGTTGGAAATTGGGTAGCTGAATTTGATATTTCTCTCAGTTCCCTATTCCCAAATCCTTTCTGAGAGGGAACATTCATTTCTTTCCCGGGGTTCTCTTGGTGGTTTCAGTTATTCCCTCTCTCCTAGTAATGGGCTCGACTTTGCTACCACAACATTTGGGTAAATTTTCTCAGGTTGTGCAGACCCTTACCACGAAAAGGTAAGCGTTTCCTCGTGGGTGGCAGGCAGCATTTACCTCTAGGACCATCTGAGGCCCTGGCCAGTCTTTAGTCCTGGCCCAGAAGGCCATTTCTCCATCTCTCCCTTCCCCAAAACTGGTGGTGTATATTTCCCCACATATATGGCTCTATCCCATTTATCAACAGGAATGCAGTCTCTCTCTCTTTCTCATTGTGTGTGTATATAAACCCATTTTGCTCTGAGATAACAATCAGGATTCATTTTTTCCCACCAAGATAAAAGTGGTTTTTAAGTTAAGGGAGTGTTGAATTATAGCTGTTAAAATGGATGATTGGGCAAAGTTAGATGATGCTTCTATGAAGGCAGGAAGCAGTTGGAAAGTCGATGAACTTAACCATGGTGATGTAAAGGGTAATCTCTTAACTGACTGATTCCACATTCAATGCAGAGAGTAGGAACAGTTGTTTCTTTGTCTGTTAGGGCATGTTGGGTCTTAATAGCTTTGATGACTACTCCCATATAAATACTCATGACTGTTGGATGCTTTCTTTGCAGTGGCCTCCGGCTTAGGACAAGATGGAGATTCAGCTAATTTATCTATGTATTTAATGACTATCTTGGATAGCTACCTGAATCCTCAACTCATAAAATGTGAGAAGTGTAGAAAGCCATAGAGATCCTGTAGCAAAATTTCATTTTTCAAAGGAAAATGTCCTGTTTTTAGCTTAGTCCAAAGGCCCCTGTAAAATAGGCACTAGGGTAAAATGATGTTCAAATAAGTAGTTAGGAGAAGAGGAGGCAATAGGTGCCTATAGGTGGTGATGGTGGAAGTACTGAGCGATTGTATAGTCATAAAAGGTTAGAGCTAAATGAGAGACTGCACAGTGTAGCGGAGGATGGGAAAAGTCAACAAACATTTATTAAGCATCTTTTATGTGCCAGGCATTATGCTAAGTGCTAGGAACTCAAAAATAGCAAAAAAAGTGTCCCTGCTCTCATGGAGCTCACATTCTAGTAGGGAAGAATAACCCTACACACACAAGTTAGACCAGATAGTTTATAAATGAGCCATAATCTCACAGGAAAGTTGCTTGGATAAGGGAGGGATTGAAGAAACACATGTAGAAAGTGGGATCATGTCTCAGCGACTTGCTTCTTCCTGGCTGTGTGGTCCTGGGCAGGTAACCAGTGCTCTGAGTCTCAGTTCCCTCATCTGTGTAATAAGGATGGTAATCATGGCTTCTACTTCGGGGGTGGCAGTGACCTAAGGAGATAAGGCATATAAGGGGATTTATAAATATTGGCTTTTATCATCTAATCCACTTCCCTCATTTCCCAGATAAGAAAACTGAGCCTCAGAGAGGGGAATTTGTAGAGGTTCAAGCCAACAG